>NC_067160.1:15424459-15634459 GCF_903995435.1 Acomys russatus | reverse complement strand
TTATACAAATGTAGGGTTTTTGGCTTGTTAATGCTCTTTGGTCTAAAAGTAGATTCAATAATCTGCCCTTTCACTTATCACTCCTATGACCAACCCCTTTAAAAGAATAACAGACATCACCCAGAGAACGATCAAAAACCATCTACCTCCTCTTGGAAATTGGGGGGGTAATTTTCTTAAATTGTTTCCTGATGATTTGGGACATAGTTTTTTCTTTTGGGAGGCCCAAGAAAATTGGAATATTGTCAAGTCTTAAGAAAGCTAGTTATCCCTTCTACTGTCCAGTCTCTGAATTCTGAAAAAGCTCCGAGCTTAACTGAAGTCCAGACTGGAACAGTCTCTGACTCTGGACAGTCTAGAGAGCTGTTTTGAAGTCGTCCTGGATATGGATTTCCAAGGAAACAGTTATTGAGGCCATCTGTGAGGCTGGATTACTGGGGTTACTTATTTTGTCTTTTTTGGTGTCTGGTCCTCTTGCTCTGCAAAATAGTCTTTCAAAGGTATTATACATTTTTAAAAATTAATAAATGTATGAGCTGTGCATTGAGTGTAGTTCAGTTCTCTATAAGATTCTCTATAAGAATTTTTTTCTATAAGAAATCTTTATCTATGACATTTAAAAGAATAGTATGGTAAGTTCTGAGGATTTTGTAGTCAAAGATTTATTGGCCATGCAGAGCTGAAGTCCTGGCTGGAGCCATTTTCATCACTCAGTCAGTCTCAGAGCTGTTCCTATGTAGAGGGATCAGCAAATCAGGACTTGTCCTGTTTGGTCTTCTTGATTTCTTTCCTTCTGTCTGCAGCTGAGATCTCCAGGAGGTTTTCCCCTGTCAAATCTGATTTCCACCAGTTTGGATGGAATACACAGCTTTTTCTTTCCTATTGAGACAAGAGCATATTCTCCTTCCCAATGCAGCACATTCCGTGTCTTCCATTCTGAAGTTATGACATCCTTAATATAAACAGGCTGATTTAGTTCAGCAGGTTTTTTTTTTTTTTTCATTCTAAAATCCAGTTTATCTATGACGTGTGCCACTTGTCTCATTTAATAATTTTGAAATCAATGAATCATTACTTAATCTATTTTTGGGAAGATATATTCCCCACCTTTTTTATGACCACCTTTCAAAAGTTATTATTAGAGCTTTTCATAATTGTTTGACCTATAAGATTACACGTTATATTATATGTCTTAATGCCTAAAATATTGTTGTATTCCAATGGTGCTGAGGCACCATCAGACCCAATTTAAAAAGGCACCTCCAAGACAGTCATCATCTCTAACAAATGTGTAACCTTAGAAGCATGCTTTCCAGAATTTAAAGCAAAAGCCCATTGGAATTCTGAATGTGAACCTATGTATGGCACGGTGCATATATTTCAGTTCTCCAAACTTTATAAAATGGAGCATCCAAGCCACTGTATGACCTTGTTCCAAGGCAACACCAAACAGTATCTGCAATTCTACTTTAGCATATAGACCTTCATCCAGTAATTGAACCTAATATCCAGGTGAACCATGTTGGCCTATAGCTGAAGTCTTTATATCCAGCATCTTAATGGGATGCCATTCTGCAATTTTTTTTTTCAAGCTTTTCTCATCTGTAACTACTTCTTTTAGTGTTATTGTAAGTTCCAGATTGGATTTCTCTGAAGGTTCCCTATTTTGATTAAAAATTTCCTCCGATTTCTGTTCCATGGCCTTTAATTTAGCATCTGTTTTCTCAGTCTCTTCTTTCGGCAAGTCTGTCTTATCCTGCTCTCCCTCAAAAGAGGCTATACAAAACTTCAACTGTCACTGAAAAAATTATTTGTATGCTGAGAAAAACAAACACAAATGGAACCCAGAAGCACTGTGTCACCGTGTCGTCCTCCGTTGTCAACATAGAAAAAAAAATAACCTTCCTTAATCTCAAAATCGCTCCCGCTAAGGACTTTACTTTCTTAGACCCAGATTCCCTTCCAGGCCTGACCAGGTCAGCCGCTTCTCAGTCTGTCTCTGTCTCCTGCTTCCAGAGTCCGCCTCCTGCTTCCAGAGTCCGCCTCCCTCAAAGATCCCTGGCTCCTCCCCTACTCTGCCAGGTTATTGGATCCACAGCTGTTTGCTCCTCTGGCCTGCAGGAGTCAGGCCAGCAAGAGCCTCTTCTCAAAGAGATTTAGCATCTTGCCTTAGCTATGAAAGTCAAGCTTGGAAAAAATGGCTTGTGTTAAGTGCCACTTTTTTTCCCCCTCCTTCTTGCCAAGGGCTTCCTTAAAGAACTGCCTCTGGGGGTTGTATCAGCTTTTGTTTTTCTGCAGCCAGCTGGAGGCCTTGATGCTCTGTCGGAGGCATCTAACCAGGAACCTTCCAGCTCTTGCCTTAGAAACTGCTGTTGTTCTCTTAATGAACAGAACGAAGAAACTACTCTGTAGTTTTACTTTCTATATAAGTTTGGGCCCACTTGGTATGCCAAAATGTTAAAGATATTTTTATAAAACGGTGCTTGTTTCTCAATTTCTCTCCTAACTTGGCTATCACACAAATAATTGAGACTCTATTATTTGAACAAGCTTCACAGCACAAGAACTGAGCAGTTATTACTCTATTTTTATATTTTTTGGTTGTGGGCCTAGCCTTTAACGGCTGCGCCATCTTTCCAGCCCTATTACTCTATTCTTTACTCTCTAAACTAAGTTGGCTTCCTCTCAGCTTACATCTCAGAGATACTTACATTTTTAGCTTTTCCTGTTCAAGTGCGCGTGCGCTCTCTCTCTCTCTCTCTCTTTGTGTGTGTGTGTGTGTGTCTGTCTCTCTCTGTCTCTCTCTCTCTCTGTCTCTTGGACCTCTCCTGTGGCTCAATCCCCTACTCCCTCCTCTAACTCCTCTTCCCCTGGCAGGCAGGAAGTCCAGCCCTATTCTCTCCCCTGCTCAGTGACTGGCTGTAAGCTGCTTTATTGGCATATCAGAGGACAATTGGGGAGCAGGGTTTACACAACATTGAGATAGGAGATTTTCAGAACAAGGATTGCAACCAGATAAAAGGGCAGAGTACAGAAATCCGCATTTTAATTACACAATAACTTTATATCTACAGTTGTGCTCTTTTCCCAACATCCTAGACAGTACAGGAGGAACTAGGGAATGTTCTGGAAGTATGTAGAAAGGTATGGAAGGAGAGATAAGAATCCTTGACTTCTGTTTTGAAAAGGTTGTTTCTGAGAGTTCACTGTGGACTACATTTGCTTTCCATCTGCTATCTCTGTTCTGTAAGATTTTATTATTCTTTGTATGTCAGGAGAGGATCTGGAATTTTATTGCACATTTTTCTCTGTTGAGATAAATATTATTTCTTTCCTTTAATCTATTAATTTATTCAATGACATTGGTAGATTCTAAATTTGAACCTTGAACTAAAATCATATTTGATCATCTGGACATTCTCTGTGCTCTGAGATGTCTAGATTCTCAGTTCTCCTTTTCCTGTGGTCACTGGACTTCTCAGAAACTTGGCTTCTCAGCACTTCTTGGTTTTGTTTAGAGAAAGGTGGCTTCTTTCTTGCTCACAAGGGAAGGACTTGCAGCATTTACAAACACAGGGTTTGCAATTAGGGAGAGAGACCCCCGCTTGTTTGTCTTTTTGCTTCTTTGTTTGTCATTGTTATTTTTTGGGGGTTGGGTTTTTTTTTTTTTTTTAAGGCAGGGTTTCACTGTGTAGCCCTGACTAGTGTGGAACTCCTTACGTAGGCTGGGCTGACTCATAGCAGTCTCCCTGCCTTTGCCTCTCAAATGCTAAGACTAAATGCTGATGGCACCACACACATGAGGCCTGTTTGAGCGGTCCCTGCATTTGGTAGGTGTTGACCTTAGATGAGTTATTTTCACTTTTCACCTACACTAGTAAGGCTTATGATCCTTCACAAAAATCACAAGAATCAAAACTAACTCATGCTTGAAAAGGCTCAACGCTGGGCAGCACACACTGGATGACGTATAAGCTGTGGTCACTGTAGCGTGAGTGCACATGGTAGACTCCACGTGATATGGAAATGGTGACTGGGGCGGGGCAAGGTATCTTCATGGTCAAGAACATGCATTTTATGTCCGTGAAATTCATTTAGTCAGCAAAGTTAAATATCTGTTGCAGTGACGTACCTTCCTAAGCAGAGACAGACATCGTTTCTGAAAACAAACTCAGGATCAGAGAGACATAGCCTCTGTCTTTGTTACATTTGAGGGGAGAGATAGGTACCTGGGTATTTGGGAGAGCTCTCTGGTCATAAAGAGGGGGGCATAGGAGGTTCCACTGAGACCGGAGCCACAATCCTGGGGTTAAAAGCTTCGAGAGTCTTCTAGGTAAACGGAATTGCCTGTGAGGGGTTTGCTGTACTTGAAGAATAGGAAAGAGGCAAAGCTGCCAATGGGTGTGGAACATAAACTGCCAGATTGCAAGGCGCCAGTGAGGCAGTCTAGCGGAAGGTGTTTACTAGGGCTTCAGAGAGAGATAGAGATGCTGGCCGAGAGAGTAGATAGTAACAATAAAGGACAGTAGATAGACACTAATGGTATTTCGTATGCAAAAAGTAGACAGTACATTTGGGGAGAAAGTGACTGAAAGAAGGAGAGCCAGTGGGCAGGTAATGAAGGGACCCTGGGGACCAGGACTTGAGGGTTGGCTGATGTCCCTGGAAAGTGCTGCAGATGTGAGTGGGAAATTGTCCATGGGGATTGGGGCTGGGGAATCACTGATGACCTTGGAGGGCAATAGACTGAAGATGACACAGAAAGGCTCTGCTAAGCCCTTTGGGTGAGAGGAGAGGGGCAGCACATGGGCAACGTGGGCAGTCCCTGAGCAGTGGTGTGAGCTGAAGAAGTCGGTGTTTGGAAATTTGGGTTTTTTTTTTTTTTTTTTTTTTTTTTTTTTGGTTTTGCTTCTGCTTTTCATCATGGGCATGAAAAAAAAAATCAACAAGATGGCATCAAAAAATGAGGTTGTGTGGGGACTGAAAAGACAGGATAATCTAAAAAGCAGGTGTCTAGGAAGTAGGTTGTAGAGACAGAAGATTAGAGATGCAGCACCGGTTCCACTGTCACTGACGAAAGGGTGGAGTCACTAGATTGGGACACTTTGAGGTTCGTTTGGTTCCCTGGCGGGAGGAAGGTGATCACTGAAGAGAACGGAATAAATGAGAGGCTACAGTTCCAGAGGGTTAGAGTCCACGATGCCAGGAACAGCGGAGAGCTCATGTCTTGATTTGAAAGTGGGAAAGATGGAGGGAGGGAGGGAGGGAGGAAGGGATGGAGCGAGGGAGGGAGGGAGGGAGGGAAGGAGGGAGGGAAAGAAAGAAGGAGAGATTGGGAATCATGATAGTGTTTTGAAACCTCAAAGCCTGACCCTAGTCACACACCTCCTCCTCCAATGAGGCCACACCTTCCAATCCTTCCTAAACAGTTCCATTGGCTGAGGACCAAGCATTCAAAAGTTTGAGCCTACAGGCACCATTCTCATTCATATCGCCTCGAGAGATCATGTACGTTATTTTCAAAATGTATCCGATGTAAGAAGATATATAGGGAAAACAAAAATTACTGATAATGCCAAACCTAAAACCACTATTACCTTTGAGATTAGTTCCTTTAGCCTAAATTTGTTCTGCCTAAATTCATAAGAAAACAGATATTTAATGTTTTTTTAAAAAGATTTATTTATTCTATGTGAATGAGTGTTTTGTCTGTATATGTAAGTGCACTGTGTGGGTGCCTGGTGCCCTCAGAAGCCAGAAGTGAGCACCCGATCCCACGGAACTGGAGTAGAGGATGACTGTAAGCCATCCAGGTCCTCTCTGAGAATGCGTGGCGCTCTTACCTGCAGAGCCGTCTCTCCAGCCCCCCAGATGTTTAATTTTTAAGCATGATTAGAACCACATTATGTTTTTACTTTCATCTCTAGTAAGTTTTAGACTTTGCTTTTCCTTGCCTTCCAGGAGAGGATGCAAAGAGCTGCATCTGTGGTGATTCCTGCCACTAAAAAATGTCTTTAGACTGCGGTCTTCAAACGCTGAGTCCTGGTGAGGCATCTAGAGAGCCTGACACAGCAGGCCTGCGGGGGCTCAGGCACTGCCTTAAATGCATCCCTCAAGTGCTTCTGGCCATGTTTTCTGTAATCACACTTTGGAAACCCCTGGCTTTGGGACAGCTTTTGAGTCCACTAGCTTGTAAATTGCTGTTTTCACTTGTAAGATGGTGAGACTGAGATGGTTAAAAGGAAATAAAGAGTATTATAGGGCTGGAGAGATGGCTCAGAGGATAAGAGCACTGACTGTTCTTCCAGAGGTCCTGAGTTCAATTCCCAGAAACCACATGGTGGCTCACAACCATCTATAATGGGATCTGATGCCCTCTTCTGGCCTGCAGGTGTACATGCAGGCAGAGCACTGTAAATAAATCTTTTTTTAAAAAAGAATATTATAAATTATCACAAATTATAAGTTTGCATCATTACATTTTGAAACACTTTCAACAAGGTCAAACATTCCTTAATGGTTTCCCCTTTCCTATGAAGATTAATTACCTTTTGTTGCCTAACTTCTCTAAAAACAAAAATAAGATTTAAATCTCTGAAAGATTCTGTAAGCAAATGTCTGACTTCCCATCTACTGAAATCACTGCACCCTTTGGGACTACAAGGGACACATCATTAACTGGCATTGTGGTTTACGCCTTTAATCCCAGCACTTGGAAGGCAGAGGCAAGTGGATCTCTGCGAGTTCAAAACTACAGACACACATACTAACTCACAGAAGAAATGAGCTAACAATAAGGATCTTAGAGTAAAAATGGTCAAAAACAAGAATATCAGGACTATGAAGCCGGACATAGTTCTGTTTTCATTTTCATTTTTGTTTTTGTTTTTTGTTTTGTCGAGACAAGGTTTCTCTGTGTAGCTTTGGCTGCCCTGGACTCGCTTTGTAGACCAGGCTGGCCTTGAACTCACAGTGATCCGCTTGCCTCTGCCTCCTGAGTGCTGGGATAAAAGGCGTGTGCCACCACTGCCTTGTAGCAATTTGGTAATCCGATAGCAGCTACATCATCTTTATTTTCTCAAAGAGAGGAAACAACTTAGTGGTCAGGAGACAGGGGCCAAAACAACAGAGCTGTGGGGAGAGAACAGATTTCGGCTTCTGCAGAAATCTTACTGGCTTTTTGTAAAGGAGTGTCCCATCACAGACTGAGTACTGAGGAAATTAACTCGGGTGGCATTCGTTTCTTCCTTGAGAAGCTCGCTGTCAGTTTCTTTCTTTCTGTTTTTGGTTTTTGAGACAAGGTCTCTCTGTGTAGCCCAGGGCTGTCCTAGAACCAGGTTGGCCTTGAACTTACAGAGCTCTGACTGCCTCCGCCTTCAGTTGCTGGGATCCATGGTCATGCCACCATGCCTGGCATCAGTCCCTAGTCACATAGCTTCGTAGGCTGACCAGATTGAACTATATGTCCTGTGTTTGGTTTTAGGGGGAAGAAAAAGCAAACCACCTATTTTCCTTCATACTTAGTAAACAAATTGTTATATCCTTAAACTAGAGTATTAGCTATTAAACACATTAAACTAGATGAATGTGTTGAAATGAAAATACCTGTCCACCTCCGAGATATACTGTTAAGGGGGAAAAAAAGGTGCCCCATGTATACACTTAAAAACAACAACTGTGAAGTCTGGGCACACTCAGTCTTAGCACTTGGGAAGTTGAGGTTGAGCCAGGAGAATTTCAAGTTTGAGGTGAGTCTGGAGAGAGACTCTCTCTCTCTCTCTCTCTCTCTCTCTCTCTCTCTCTCTGACACACACACACACACACACACACACACACACACAGAGTTGCTTGTTTTATGTTTTATACACATGCATGCATATGCCTGTGCAGGCATTAGGAATGTTCTAGAAGGATATTTGGGCCATGGCTTATTATAGCTATTACCTTTTGAAGTTGGAACTGTGCACAGAGAAAATTGCTGTTCATTTGATGCCACTTGGTTCTGCCTCTGCCTCTTAAGTGCTGGGACTGAGGGCATGTGCCACCGTGCCCAGCTAGAACAATAATTTAAAACCCAAGTCAAATGATAACCATTGTCCTGGGGTTCAGCTTGTTCTAGGCTTTTTCGTCTTCCTGCTCCCATGGGCCCCGCTCTCTCTCCGGGCAGCCGTCATGCCCATACACGTGTACTCTGGACTCCTCCTCTTTGGAACAGTGATTGCGACAGTCCTCATGGGAGTGACAGAGAAGCTGGGTTTTGTCCTGTAAGTTTGTAACCTTCTTTCTTTTAACTTAAGCTAGCAAATGTTAAATACTTATTCACTGGGGAAATATTATGTAGATAGCCATTTTAAAAATGATTAATTTTTATTTTGTGTGTATAGTGTTTTATTTACCTAAGTAACTGTGTGCCAAATCCAATGCTGTGCCCTTGGAGGCCAAAAGAGGCCATTGGATTTCCCCCCCCCCCCCAGACTGGAGTTACAAGCAGGTGTGAGATGCCATGTGGGTGCTGGGAGAGGAATTTGGGTCCTCTAGGAGAGCAGTAATGCTTTTAATTGTTGAGCTATCTCTCTAGTTCCATAAATAGACATTTTAATATTAAAAATTTACTGTTAAAATATTTTAAAATAATTTCTCATCCCATAAATGTAGTGCAGTATCACAAAAACTATGGTAGAATTATTGGGGTTTGTGAGTTATGCATTCATTTATAGGGTGTGTATTTTGAGCTAATTGTAATTATATTATGCATACATTTTTATTTGTTTTTTTTTCAGTTTTTAAGTGATATACCATAACCCAAGTGCTGTATTCTTTTCTTGAGATTTTAATTTTTTAAAATTTTTTTTTAGTTTTTTTGGTATTCTACAGTGTGACTCACAGCATAACCTAAATGTCTTTAATTCCTTGCTTTAATGCCACTTACGTTGCAGCTGTACCAGGCTTCACCCTGAGCAGGTAGATTGAATGTGTGCTGTGCCCTTGTAACTGGGTCCATTTTTTCTTCCTAGGAAAAATTCCTACCATTCGTTCCCACCAGAAGGTGTTTTTACAAATACCATGGGCCTTCTGGTTGTGGTCTTTGGAGCTCTCATCTTTTGGATTGTCACCAGGCCACAATGGAAACGTCCTAGGGAACCAGGCTCTCTCCCTCTGCAGCTAAAGGGAGGCACCGCGGACGGAGTGGAAGGCACCATGGCGATAAACTCCGGCCACAGCACGGACACCCCAGATGCAGAGTTAAGCAGCGAAGGAGCAGCCCGGAAAAGAACCCTCGGCCTGGATGACGCTGGCCAGAGGTCCACCATGTGAAATGTAGACGCAGCCTCTTAACTTCTCTTTCAAAGTCTCAGCCCTACAGTTTAGCCTCTCCTGCCACTGGTGACTTGGGTTCATAGTGCCAAGGAGGATTTCCTGAGAGTCGTTGCGTTGACTGAGGCCCGTGAGCTTACTAATGTAAAATGGCATGATCAATATAAGTTGTCATTGATTCCTGTTTCTTCTTGAGGACTCAGGTTTTGGATGTGCCTGCCCGCGTCTTGTCTGAGCACTGTTGACCTCTTGCTACGCTCCATTAACTCTGGGAGCCCAGGGATTTCAGAATTAGGTAGAACCTGTTTAAACTTTTAAAATAAAACCATAAATACCTGGAACGGGTTTTAGACCATTGTGCCACACAGATAGTGAGTAAAACACAGGAGGGGGCGCTTTAGGAAAATAACTAGTTCCTTCCCCCCCCCCCCGCCCCCCACAGTGGCCTTCTGCTCCCTCCCTCTCCAGCCAGTTTGGGCTGGCATGGGCGCTGGACATGAGAGTGTATATGAGAGTGTTTTGGAGCAATTGCTGGGTCACGGGTAGCTGAGGAGATCTCTCGTTAGACTTGGAAGGTTTTCTAACACTTGCCCGGTGCCTGCACTTGCAGGAGTTGCTGTAACCTCTCGGTTCGGCTTCTGAACCTCTTAACCCCTGAATTCAAGCCCCATACACCTCTCTAGGTCCGCACCCGGTGAAGAGCACTTTCCCTCAGGTTTCTGTTTTTCTTTTCCAAAGTGCTTCCCTGACTCTTACTATATGTGCCAGCCACTCTCCTGCTAGGCACTTTACAAAACATTAGCTCCTGCAGCCCCCAGACGGACTTTGTGAGACAGGTATTGTTACAAGCCCCGTGTTTTAGGTGAAAGATCCAGAAGCTTGGAAAGGTTAGTCACTTGGCCCAGCATCACACAGCTCTTCCGTTGATGGAACTGACATCCAAACCCTGGCAGTCTGGCTCCTCTGTCCCGCTTCCTGTATTTCACTATGCTCCTCTCCGCAATTCTACTAATTTGGCAGCACTATGGTCTACCCCTGAATAAACTCGCTGATGGAGTCTAATGGAGTTGTTACAGGACGCTGCCTTACCCTTGGTCCTCGGCCAAGGGGACCCCTTAGATGGATGGGAAAGGCGCCATAAAGAGTTGGATGTAGATCATGGGGCCTCAGCCACTGCCAGCAAGCCAGAACTTGCCTTGATGCCCTTTTAATCTTAACAGGGCATCTGTCTGGCTGACAGGAAGCCCTGGATTAGGATACTCGCAGCTTCCCCTAGGAAGTCGTTTACCGTACTTGTTTCTTAGTGTCTTGGTTTAGCTGCTGAACGCATTTTTATTTGGAGACACTTGTGTCCTAAGCTGCCGTTCCCTGGGGCCATAGGCGGATTCCTTCCTGATTTTTGTGGAATTTGGAGAGCTTAGCAGGGGGGCTGAGTAGAATCTTTCACTCGGCCAGACTTCTCTCTTCTCAGCTCTGATGGAAAGCCGTAGCAGTAACTCTGCTGAGATGATTCTTCGTGGAGATTGGTTGATTTTTGGTTTCCCTGCGTTTTTTGAATCTGACAGTTGGGGCATGCAAGTGTGAGCCTATAGTTCCAGCTGCTTGAGAGGCTGGCATCTGGGGCTCAGTTCAAGGCCAGCCCTGGACAACACGGTGGCCGCCGTCCCTTGGGTTTCTGGTTTCCCTGGTACCCCAAGTTGGCCTCACTCTTTGTGTAACTGGAGGTGACCGTGAACATTTGGTCCTCCTTGCTGTCACTTCCCAAATGCTGGGTCACAGTCATGTGCCACCAACTTAGCACAGCTCTGTGCTTATTTTCAAAGACAAAATGCAAAACTACAGTCCAGCAGGCCTCCTAAACTTCATCACAGTTCGGAATTCCCTCATCGCGTCACTGCTTTCTTATCAATGAACTCTATTTTCAAAATTGGTAACAGCGGTCAGAAGGACTGAGTGGCTGTGACCCCAGGCCATTCTTCAGCTAGAGAGAGAGAGTTCAAGGCCAGCCTGGGGTACATGGTAGCACATCTACCCCAGAAGTCCAATAAATAAATAAAATGTGTATATGTGGTAACTAAGGGTAATTACATGGTTATACCAAACCATAAACAGCTGGGTCAAATCCCAGGGTTCTCTGCGGGTAGAGGGGAGGGGGAGAATGAGAGGCTAGTACCTGAGTCCCAAGAATCACGGCAGCCTTTCCTTTCCACATAGGCCCACAGAGGCTATCAGTGCAACGCTAATTATGTGGCACTAGAATAGCTCCATTGCAAAGTATTTGAACACCCCTCATCTCAGCCTTTTATTTTCTCCCGAGTGGGCTAATGGGAGGGTAATATTATAGGCACTCCTTTTCTTTCTTTTCCAGCTTTTATGAAAGGATGCATAGCACAATATATCGAAAAGATCTTTCTATTTGAGACTCTTCTTTTAATGGGCTCTTTATTCTAATGATAATTATACCTTTATCTTTCAAAAGCTGATGTTTCCCACCTAAAGCCCCCCCCCCAAATATCACATTAAAAAGTCTACAAAGAATAAGGGAGAAGAAAGGCTTAGGTATCAATTCCAAACAGTGATTGAAACCTCCCAAAATAATTATAGCTTATATCTTCTATGGAGATAATCTGGCGTGGCTTACCCCACAATCTAATTTCAGGAAAGAAAGCTTTATTTCAACACTGATCTACATCAACACGAAAGCCTTCTCTTTCCCAGGGCTTAGCAAGAAATCGAAATGAATATACTTTATTGAATTAATGTCATCAAAAATGTTCCGCTTTCCTGTGCTTGTGTCAAACAGAGCTCCCGCTCCATGGCACTTTCCTCTCCCCCGCCCCTTCTCCCCCCACCGTTAGGAATGTGGCTTGCTTTTCAATCTGTGCACTTAGAAATAACAACTGAGACCTTGCAATGAAGTGATAGATTAAGGCACTCATACTTTGTAAGGACTGGTGACAAGTCCTTTCTGGTTTCTAAAGGACAACAATGTAAAGTGTATGTGTTGTTTTAATTAGGCTTTCTTCCCTGCCGAGCTGGAAGGCCCAGGGTACACTCACTGGCCATGACTGCACAAGGAAAATACAAAGGAGGAAGTCATGCCTTATGTGGATTTTAGTTGTAATGTGATGAAATATTGAGTGATAAATGTCCATTTTTTTTTAGGTAAGTCTAACGGGAAACTATAACTTCTATATCTAATAGAAACGCAAAAAAGAAGAAAGAAAGAATGAAAGAAAGAAAGAATATGATTGTTCTTTACTTATGAGCTACTTGAACACTTTAAGTTGGAAATAATTCTATTTACAAATCTTTTTTTTAATCTCAGTACATCAATGGAAAAGTATTATCCTGACTGTTTTATAATTTTGTAGGGAAGATGTGCATCTATTTTTCTTGACTTTTAATATATCAATAAAAAGCCACTTCTAAGCCTTTTGCTTGTGTTATCTGTTTGTCCTGGGGTGGTGGGTATAATCATTTTTTCCCAAGTTTCCTTGCCATAATTTATTTTTTAGTTGTTTTTCAATTGGTTCTTTTTTTGCGGGGGGTTGGTTCTTTTATTGAAAATACCATGAGTGTTCCCTATATACTCCAAGTGCTAGTCTCTCTATGGTGCTAGAAGTGTTAAGACTGTCAAAGCCCATAGCATTCCCTTCCACACAGGATCTGAGTTGGTGCCCATGGCTGTGTGGAAGGGTGCTGCATATCATGCAGATAAAGTGGGAGAAAACCACAGGCAAGTGTACCCCAAGTACTGCCTACTAAATAGCTGCTAATAGTAACTTTAAAAACATATTTATGCTTAATTTTGTGCCTGCCTTTGTATCTGGGTGGAAATATGAGCTATTTCTTCATACTATTGGGCAAAATTTAGAAAGCCCAGGATTAGAAGAAAATCTGTTGAACTTTATCCCATATCTTTACTCTTTAAAAACAAAAAAAGATTTATCTGTTTAATATGTATACAGTGCTCTGCCTGCATGTTCACCTGCATACCAGAAGAAGGCATCAGATCTCATTATAGATGGTCATGAGCTATCATGTGGTTGCTGGGAATTGAACTCAGGACCTCTGGAAGAGCAGTCAGTGCTCTTAACCTCTGAGCCATCTCTCCAGCCCCATAGCTTTACTCTTGCTGCTGTCACTCCTTCCTAATGTCCCTAATGTCATGTCCTTTCTGTCTAGAGACTTCATGTTAACTGTTTATTTCCAGGAGGCCTTCTGCATGAGTTGAATGTGCTCTTCGTGGCTCGGCCATCTCTCCAGTTCCATGAGTGCCTGGAGTCCTACTCACTGCCTTTTCACTTGATAATGGACTACATATAGGTTTTTTTTTTTTTTAACTGTACCTACCAGTTTATCTTGCATTTTGAGCATTGTGAACAGAACCTTGAAAAGACTTAGGTTCTTCTCAAAAGAATCTTAACTGCTTTAAAAGACAGTTATCAAGCACCGGCTGAACCCTTTTATTCTTAGTTTTGGATGAGTTGCTTGGAGTCTAAGCAGAGTTCATGTGAAGAATTTGAAGGTCTTCTTGTAATGTCAGCCTCGGTTTGTCAATTTGGCTGGGTTGAGAGATGCCACGGAAACTGGCTATACACATTCCTGGGTATGTCTACAAAAGCATTGACAAAAAAATGACAGGCCTGTGGGTCAGCGAACTGAATAGGAGGAGACTTATTCTGAGTATGATTGGCACCTTCAGTGGGCCAGGACCCTGGATGGAACAGAAAGTGGATGATGGAGAACGTTTGCTCATGAGAGCACAAACAGGTGTGCTACCCACAGCAGAAACACCAAAACCAGCCTCATCAACTTTCGAATGTGGGCGTGTCCCAGCATCTCCGCCCAGGGAGCATCCGGGTCCTCAGCGTCAAGTCTCACTATGTCGTTGCTCTCTCTTGTTCAGAGGCTCCCTCATTTTTGGACTGAGAGGCTACTGGTCCCTTCAGCTCTCCTGCCCCAAAGGAGGGACAATCCGGCTCCTGACTGTGTCGGCCAATCTCATTAATGCCCTCTTCAGTGGCCCATGTTACATGTCTACATGTCTTCTCAGATACTCTCGTCCCACTTCCAAGCTGCAGAGATCAAGTGGGGCAAAAGTAACTTTACTTCTCATGGCTCACTCGTTGTCTGGGAGGCTTACTGCCTCCTTCTGCAAACCTAGGCCTAGTCCTGGAAGCTTCTAGCCTCTGTACAATCTAACCTAGGCCTAGAATGTTTTCAGCTTCTGAGACTTACTCACCCTTACTTCTTCTTTCTGAGATCCAGGCTTGCTGGTTCAAATCAGCTGTTCTGGCTCAAACTCCTCTCTCAGCTGACTTATTTAATCTGGCTTCTCTCTCAGCCTAGAATTGCTCTGCTCGGCCTCAGACTAGCTCAGCAATCTGTTCTACTCTTCTGGCTTCTCATTTTCTAGCTCATTCCATTTTTACCTGGGTTCTCTCTCTGCAACCCATCTCTCTATTCCTGTCATGGTAAAAAACTGCCTCTTAAGTAGCTTCCCTTTCCTCTCTTTTCTCGTGAGAGTTGGGTGTATCCTAGTCTGTCAAATCTTAAGTGATTTGTTACCTTTTCTGCCACTCAATTAGTGTGATTCCTTCTACAAACTAATCTTACCCTCTTCTGGGGTTAAAGGCATGAATTACCACACCTAGATCTAAGCTGTTCTTTACCTGATACTTGCTCTATACCAGGTTGGCCGTGGACTCTGATCTGTTGCCTCTGTCTCCTGAACTGAAGGCGTGTTTGTATTCCAGCCAGATCACGTAGACCAAGAAGACCTTTGGATGTGATCTCTTGTCAGAACAGTTATGTTCTGAATTAGCATTCCTCTACAACGTGGGATTTTTACCCTTTGGTTCTTTAAGCCTACAGAAGCATTTTCTATGTTTTTTATTTAAAGTTCTCTGACCACTTTACATTACTTTCCAGTCTTAGGGGAGGTGTCCCTTTTTTGTTGTTGTTGTTGTTGTTTTTTTTTTGTTGTTGTTGTTTAGTTTCTATTATTACTGTTTAAGACAGTCTTTCTAAGTAGCCCAGATGCTCCTTCAACTTGCATTCTCCTATCTTAACCTTCTATCTCAACCTTCCAGGTGCTGGGATTACAGCTTGGCTATATATATTCGTGTGTGTGTGTGTGTGTGTGTGTGTGTGTGTGTGTGTGTGTGTATCAGGAACTAGAGTAATGTCACAGTAGGTAAAGGCACTTGCTGCTGAGCCTGATGACCTGAGTTTGACACTCAGGATCAACATGGTAGAAGAAGATAACCAACACCAGAAAGCTGTCCTCTGGCCACCACATGCAAGGTGGCATGTGCACACCTTCCCTCCCCTCTATTCACATAAATGTAATTTTAAAAATATCCATGGGTTTTGATTGTTCTATGGGACAGTAGGTTCAGTAGAAGCCAAGCCTTCATGCTGAAACACCAGAACTACCTGGTAATTTTTTTGTTTTGTTTTGTTTTATCAAGACAGGGTTTTTCTGTGCATATCCATGGCTGTCCTAGATTCACTTTGTAGACCAGGCTGGCCTCGAACTCACATTGATCCACCTGCCTCTGCCTCCCAAGTGCTGGGATTAAAGGCTCTACCTGGCACTTTAAATTACCACTCTATAACTGAAATCTCCAAGATAGGAAACACACAAATATTTTTGTTTCATTTATTTGAATAGAGAGCTTTTTCTTATATTTATCTTGATCATTTTCAATTATGCATTTATGCCTTGTGTGGACAGGTTTGCGCACATGAATGCAGCAGGCCAGAAGCATTAGATCCCAGAGATCTGGAGAACCAGAGAATTGTGAGCTGCCTGATGTGGGTCCTCTGCAAGGGCACTGCTCACTGAGTCATCTCTCCAACCCCGGGAGCTTCCTGTTTTAACCACTGCAGAGAGATTGTATTGCTTTGCTAGGAGAAAAGCCGGTCCAAGTGGCATTGCTCAGGGTGACCTTCTAACTTCTGGCTGACCGCAGACCTGGTTTGTTACACAGCTGCAACGCCCTCGTTGCAAGTACCCCGAACTACCGAGCCAGGGACTGCGGATTAAAGAACACTCAAAACAGTGGGTCATTCCTGCTAAGAGAGTACCGTTTATTGGGAGTAACAGAACTGCTTATATAGGGGAGGAAGCAGCAATCGAACAGCATTGTGGACTCAAAACAAGGAAAATGAAGGCAACCAGTGGAGCACAATGTTTCAACTGCAGAGAAAAACAAGTAAAGTTTCAGCTGCAGACAAAAACAAGTAATGGTTAGTACCAGCACAGCTGCAGTTCCCTACACACAGTTAAATATAATTCCTGTCCAACTGGATGTTGTAGAACACATGCCTGTTTTAAACATCTTGCAGGACCAGGTAAGAGTCTGACTGTCACTGTGAGGTAGAAACAGGCAGGGGAAGCCCAGACAACTGTAGTCTCCACTTGCAGATGTTAGCACACTGGAATTTCAATCACTAGACAGGAGCCAATTCTGCTTGATGCTTCAACGCAGAGTGCAGAAAAAGCCAGTTGGTGGCAAGATAGGTACAAGGAACAAAACGCCTCACTAAAAGGTGAAGGCATCTTTAACATGAACTCTGAGATGTTTTGTTTGTATGTTTGTTTGTTTGTTTTTGAGACAAGGTTTCTCTGTGTAGCCTTGGCTGACCTAGACTCACTTTGTAGACCAGGCTGGCCTCGAACTCACAGAGATCCACCTGCCCCTGCCTCCTGAGTGCTGGGCTTAAAGGGGTGCGCCACCATGCCTGGCCTGAGAAGATGTTTATTCCCGGTCAGTTTGGTACTTTGTCTAAAGGAAGCAATCAGTTTATATCTTTTTCAACATTTTATTTTAAAATTTAAAACTGTAGAACAAGTAGAAAGGCTGGTGTGGAGAACATGTACTGTCTGTCAGATCCAACAGTTGCTCACATTTTGCAGTTGCTGCGTTTCACTTCTCTCTTCCTCCCCTAGCCCTGTGCTCCGCCCCTCCCCCATGCTTTTACAGCCAGTTGCAGATACAACACAACTTCACCCACAGAGACTTCTGTGTGCACCTCTTAGAAATAGATAATTGCATGGTGTTCAGTCATAGTCCGCTTGAGGAAAGCTTGAGATAAGCTGGGTTTTGTTTCCGTTCCCTTTCGAAAGGAAAGGTGGTGAAATAGAAGGGGAGAGGGGCAGAAAGACACTGTGGTGGTTTGATTAAGAATATCCCCCAAAGGGGGCTGGAGAGATGGCTCAGAGGTTAAGAGCACTGTCTGCTCTTCCAGAGCTCCTGAGTTCAATTCCCAGCAACCACATAATGGCTCACAACCATCTATAATGTGCTCTGACGCCCTCTTCTGGCCTGCAGGTGTACATGCAGACAGAACACTGTATACATAATAATAAATAAATCTTTTTTTTTTTTTTTAAAGAATATCCCCCGTACTCTCATATATTTGAATGCTTAGTAACCAGGGAGTGGCACTGTTTGAAAGGATTAGAAGGACTAGGAGGTGTGGCCTTGTTGGAGGTAGTGTGTCCCCTGAGGTAGACTTTGAGGTTTCAAAAGCCCATGCCAGACCCAGTCTCACTCTCTCTGCCTATGGATCAGGATGTAGAACTCTCATCTCCTTCTCCAGCACCATGTCTGCCTGCACGCTGCCACGCTCTCCACTGTGATAATAATGAACTAAACCTCTGAAACTGTAAGCAAGGCCTCAGTCGAATGCTTTCTTTTATAACAGTTGCCTTCATAGCAGTAGAACAGTGCCTAAGATGGACAGGAAAAAAATAATTCTGTGAAAGTATTATTGTTGTCACTTCAGAAATGACACATATAGCCTAGAGCAGTAATGTATATCACACAGTTGTAGCATATCATGTTGATTTGCAAAGCAAACTATTCTTCTTTTTAAATTTTGTGTATGTATGTGCGGGCATATGTGTGTGCGCAGGTCCACACATATGATACGTGGAGGCCAGGGGAGGATGTCAGGTGTCCTGCCTGTCACTCTCTGCTTTGCTCTGCTGAGACAGGGTTTCTCACAACCTGGAGCTAGGCTGATGGTAATCGACTTGTGTCTGACCTCCACAGAGCTAGGGTTATAGACACACACATTGAAACATTCACATTGCCACACTCAGTTTTTCACGTGGTGCTAAGATGCAAACCCAGTGGCAAGGAGCCTTACCCACTAGGCCATACCCATGGGCTATAGAATGTTCTAAGTACTGGTCCCTGTCAGGCTTAGGACCAGTCTCCACCCTCAAATATTGTACTTTTAATCAGGTCAGACTCTGGTAAGACATACTCAAATATCCCATATCTTACTAAGGTCAGCTTCCCCTCCTTAGACATCGCCCAGGAAAAGCTTTCTGTGGCTCTGCCTCTCATTTGATCTGGGCAAAGCGTCGTCCCTCAGAGTCACAGAGCCCAGGTCCCTCTGTTACCCAGTCTTTTACCAGGGCAGATTTATCATGACTCCTTGGTTCTCCTCCCTCTGAGTCTACACTTGTTGAGATTTGAACTTGCAGACTTATGAAAGGGCCAGCTGGATGTTTGTTGAGGGATTAGGGACGGTTAACCAAGATAAGCACACTAGCATTAGAGACAGGAAGTAGCTGAAGGAGAGAAACTGGTGCCAGGCAGCCAGAGCTGGCTCCTGAGTGGAGAGCCAGTGTGGGAGTGGCCCTAAGACTAACTACACCCTCTCTGCCTGTATCAAGCACAGTGTCCTTCACTAGTCTCTTGACCCTCTCCTGTTTCCTTACCATTTCCCCTGAAGGTCATTCTATTTAAGGTGTATGTAGAGCAAAGTGGGGCCTGTGGGTGATACCTCAACATTGAGGTCTCAATCTCTCTCTCTCTCCTCTCTCTCTCTCTCTCTCTCTCTCTCTCTCTCTCTCTCTCTCTCTCTTTCTCTCTCTCCTTAACTTCTCCCATACACATAATATCACAAATAATTAATGAACAACTGTTATCTTTGGGGCAGGGTAAGACAATGGAAAATTTACATGCTCCCATTATGTCTATATTTTCTATAATTGACATTTTTCCTGTTTTGTTTTGAAATGGAGTCTCACTGCGTAGCCTAAGCTGGCCTTAGACTCATGATCCTTTTGCCACAACTTCCTGAATGCTGTGTTTAGAAACTTACACCACAACATCTTAATTTATCTATTACTTCTAGTCTTAAAAAAAAAAAATTCACCAGTACTTTCCAGTACGTATTGTCAAATACTCATCTGCCTAGCTGAGGTGATTCCAATCTATGTCTAGTCTAGCTTTACAAGAAACTGAAGAGAATATTTTTCAAGCAAACTTAAGGTCAGGAAAGAGGAATTAAAGCACCTGACTTGGTCAGGCACCAGCCTAGCCCCAGGGACAGCAACCTCCTTACACACAGGTGAGCTGCCAGGCCCCCAGAGGTATAAACAGCCATAATCTCACCAAAGCCGATGCCAAATACTGAAACCTAGAAGGCACAGAATCGTGAGACTGGGCTGAGCAGGAAGATCTGGATTCTTGTGAGGATATTATTATGGTCTGGAAGTAGACTCCTGGACAAGTCAGTCAATGTCTTCATTCTTTTAAAAACCAGGGCCCTTCTTTATCCACTTAGCAGTTGTTCTGGAGGCTCCCCGTGTACACAGTTGGCCCGCAGGCACTCAGCTGGGCTCACGCTAGAATACTAACGTCACGCTTTATTGACTATTGCACTCAAGTTATCCCCACCCCTTCCCATTTCCTTCCTTATGCACAGAGTGGTCCAGAGTTCTCACAACTTGTGAGTGGAGTGGTAATTGTGGTCCTGAGGGTCCTCGGGAAGAAGGCTGACAAGAGAGGCAATAACAGAATAAGCTTCAGTCTGGTGTGGTGGTGCATTGGGCAACAGAGTCCCTGTCTCAACCCTCTTACCCCACCAAGGAGTAAGAAACCAACTAAGTAGCTCATCAAAGACAGATCAGAACCAGGGACAGGGAGAAAACCCAGCTGTCGAAAGCATGTCCTTGCTCCTGCAGATGACTTGAGTTCAACTCCAGCACCCTTGCCAGGCAGCTCACAACTGCCCGTGACTCTAAATCCAGGGGATCTGGCACCGCCAGCTTCTGAGGCACCTGCACGCATGTGTGTGTGTGTACACACACACACATGACATGCATGCACACATTACTAAATATAATAAAACACATTTTTTTTTCTAAAGAAAGAAAAGATGAACCAGAAAAGATACTGCTTGGCCCTGTATGGCTTGGAGGAAGGGGGTAAGGAAAGTGACAGCACGGAAGATAATCTGAATTCCAGGTAGCAAATTCTCCATAGGGCTGTTTGAATACTCTGTCCTCTGAATGTACACTTCCTCATTCTTCAGTCCAAGCTAAGTAGTACTCCTGAGTTGGCAATCACTGCTACTGAGGGAGAGAGTGACCTGGGTGGCTCTATCCCTGAAGGTCTGGTACTGGGCGCAATGGCTAAGTCACGGGCTGTGACAAAAGCGAGGAGTATGAGCCAGAATCAATGGACGCTGGTGTTTGGCTGCGTGGGTAAAGCTACACGAGTGAAAGACAGACATAAAGGAGTCCACAGTGTCAGGGGGAGATATTTTTTTATGCTTCTCAGAAGATATTTCTGTATTTTGCTAGACACAACGGTTTGCTTTGTTCTGTCTCTGGAATATCCTAGTTGGATCATGCTTCCTGATTGCTCAAAGACAATGTCGTGATATCAAGTGCTACCCTTTGTTGTATGACAAAGCACTCACCAAGATGAGTCAAGGACTGCCAGTGACACTCAACTGAAAAATGAACTGGTAGAACACATGCTCACATCAGGCTGAGACCTCATCACTCAGGTGTGAACACACATGTGTGTGGCAAGGATGAGGGGTATCCAAAAACTCTGACACACTCACTAAGAAAAACAGATCACTAGTAGAAATGTAATTGTCATCCCCAAACACCTTTGTGCAAAACTTGGTGAGCACGCTCTCTTTGTGAGGGACCCAAGACCTCAACGTCAGCATATGTCAAAGAGATACCCTGCCTCTCTCCGCCTCTCCCATGGCTGTGTCATGACTTGTGGGGAAAATGAACCAAAAGCCAGGAGATATGCAAATGCGAGTTAGGCAGGACCTCATTGTCAGGGTGAGGGTAGGTCTCTTCCCAGGAGACCAGCCCCTTCTCTGGCTCCAGGGGCCCCACGGTTGCCCTTTCCTCACCCACAGCATAAAATTCCCTGGAAAAAATATTACAATCCTAAGGGTCCCGTGACAAGACTACCTTATGAAAGGGAACCATCCCAGATGCCCGTCGACAGATGAGTGGGTAGTGGAAATGTGGCTCACGCCCATGTGGCGCATGGAAAATGAGTACTGTCCAGGCGTAAGGAAAATGAGATCATGAAATTTGTAGGAAATTGATGACTTGCAAAATATATTAAACAAGGCAATACAAAACTCACACACAGAGAGAAAACCCTCATACTCTCCTTTATGTGCTGATCTTAGCTTAGAATGTGTACATGTGCATATGTAAACAGGTATAGTTGTGGGTATGAAATTCAGAAAGAAGACCAGAAGAGGGTGGGGTAGGGTGATAGGGAGTGAGGGAATGTAGGCTAAAGACACGTAAGTCTTGAAAGAAGCTGTAAAACTAGTTTATGTTTTGTTTTGGTTTTGTTTGGTTTTGTTTTGGTTTTTGGTTTTAGTTTGGGTTTTAGTTTGTTTGTTTTTAGTTTCTACCCCATTGTGTCTTGTTTTTAATGATACATAGATACATGGATTTCATTGTTTTCGGTAATTTCATTGTTTGGGGTATTAAAGTATCAGGAAATATTTTTGCATTTTTTTTTCCATATGATTGGCCTGTTGGTAAATCTTTTTTTTAAAATATATTTTATTAATTTATTCATATTACATCTAAATTGTTATCCTATCCCTTGTATCCTCCCATTCCTCCCTCCCTCCCATTTTCCCCTTACTCCCCTCCCCTATAACTGTGACTGAGGGGGACTTCCTCCCCCTGTATATGCTCATAGGGTATCAAGTCTCTTCTTGGTAGTATTTTTGCATTCTTGAGAGAACCTAGCATGGTTGGGGCTGAAGAAATGGCTCAGCAATTAAGAGTATTTGTTGCTCTTGCAGGGGACCCAAGTTTGATTTCCAGCATCCTCACAGTGGCTTACAACCATCTGTAACTCCGATCCCGGGGGATCCAACGCCTTCTTCTGGTCCCCTCAGGCACTAGCATGCAAGTGGTGCGCCTTTATATGTACGGGATGGAGGGACGGAAGGAGGGAGGTCCTGAGGAAGTGCCAGTTACTCTCGCCTCAGACCCGGAAGACCGAGGCAAAGCCTTCCCTCCCGGTCCACAGTCCACGTGTGGATGTTGGTGGCATGTGCAGAAATGTCCACCAAAGCTTATGCTCCACAGATACTTATGGCCTGAAGACAGCTTCCCTACAGAGATTGCTCCTGCCAAGACTAGCTACATTTGTCTCCTTAACCCAGCTCTACACCACAAAACCTGCCTCCCTGTTTATCTGTACGCAGTAACCTTGTGCCCCTGTTCAGCTGTATGCGGTAACCCTGCCTCCCTAGTCAACAGTGTATAATAGACATGCTGCACTTCTGGAGTGCTGTGGTTCCTCCATGAAAAAGCCAGATCCACCCGATCCCAGCTTTCCTGTCATCTCTCTGTCTGTCTGTCTGCCTGCCTGCCTGCCTGCCTGCCTTTCCTTCACTCGCTCTTTGCCCTAATTAGGTCTGTTCATGGAGCATCTGCAGGCAAAATGTGCATACACATACAATAGAATAAATAAATGTTTTTAAAAATTAAAAAGAATCTAAGCTGGGCATCGGTGGCGCACCCCTTTAATCCTAGCACTAGAAAGGCAGAGACAGGCAGGATCTCTGGAAGTTTGAGACCAGCTTGGTCTACAGAGTGAGCTCCAGAACAGAACAAAACAAAAGATGTTAATGTTATTCCTTTGTGACAGTGATTATGAGAGTTGGCTTTTCTCTTTTAACCCCACCAACCATCAGTGCAATGTGACTTAGATGTCACTAGCGACTACACTTGTCACATGGCTCATTTAGGAAAAAGGATTTTTTAAAATTAATATGTTTTGGGGAAGGAACTTTATAATCATAAAAGTTTTCATTTTTTTTTCTTTTGTTTAAAACTATAGCAAGACAAGTGGTAGTGGTGGTGGTGGTGGCGCATGCCTTTAATCCCAGTACTTAAGAGGCAGAGGCAGAGGCGGAGGCAGAGGCGGAGGCTGAGGCAGAGGTGGAGGCGGGGGCAGGTGGATCTCTGAGTTAAAATCCAGCCTCATCTACAGAGGAAGTCCAGGACAGCCAAGGCTACACAGAGAAACAACCTTGTCTCAGAAAGAGAGAGAGAGAGAGAGAGAGAGAGAAAGAGAGAGAGAGAAGCTATATTAAATTAAAATCACTCTAATATAATGGCATCTTGTGAATGGTATTGCTATAAATAAACTAAAGTATGCTGTTCTGATGTTTTCAAACCCTTTGGCATCTCTTCCATCAAGAAGTAGGGTTTACATGTCATGAGAGGGAGTCCACCTGTGACACTGCCTGGAGGACCAGAAACTGGAAGCCAGATGGCCCAGAGACCTAGAATAGAACCAAACAAAATTTGGGGAAAATAAAAAAAGGACAATGAACTAACTGATGCCTAATGACATTCTGTTGTATGCATAGTCTGCTGCCTGACCCAACCATCATCGGAGGGGCTTCACCCAGCAACAGACTGAAACCCACAGGCAAATATCAGTTGAGCCCAAGAAATCCTGCTGCAGAGGGGGAGGGTGGACTGTAGGAGCCAGAGGAGTCAACAGCACCACAGGAAACCCGACAGTCAACAAACCTGGACTCATATAGACAATCAGGGGAGGCTGCGTGGTCTAACGTAGGTCCTCTGTGTGTGTGCTACAGTTGTATAGGTTGGGGTTCTGTGGGACTCCTAACAGAGGGAGCGGGGGTGGGGTGAGGTGGGGTGAGGGTGAGGAGTGGCTGTTTCAGATGCTTTTTGTTTTTGGGTTTTTTTGTTTGTTTGTTTGTTTTTTGTTTTTTTGAGACAGGCTTTCTCTGTGTAGTCTTGGCTGACCTGGACTCACTTTGTAGACCAGGCTGGCCTCGAACTCACAGCAATCCACCAGCCTCTGCCTCCCGAGTGCAGAGATTACAGGTGTGTGCCACCACGCCCAGCTTTGCTTCTGATGCTTTCAACTGCTTTTGGGACCCTTGTCCTCCTCCTGGGCTGCCTCACGCAGCCGCCTTAATGTCAGGGGAGGTGCCTAGTCTTGTTGCAATGTGATATCTCCTTGGAAGGCCTGCTCTTTTCTGAGGGGAAATGGAGGTCGAGTGGATGGGCAAAGGAGGAGGTGGGGGAGGAGAGGAGGGAGGGGAACCCACTATCAGGATGTAATATATGAGAGAATAAATTAAAAAATAAATAATAAAAAAAAATGTTACAAAAAAAGACATTTCGTCTAGAAAAGAGATGGGGTGTGACGTCACTGCTGGCCGTTGCCTGGGAGAAGCTACCTTCCTCACAGGACAGCTTTGTCCCTCCTCGGCCTCCCAGAGCCTGTGGCACCTCCATTCCTCCCAGAAGCCCCTCCCGCCATTCCTTTGCTTAGCTAGACAAGGCTCAGTTACCTGAGCTCTCTCTGAGTCAGCAGTACCCACAGAGCCTCTGCCACCTCTAGACTTGATTTCCATGTCAAGGTCATAGGCCTCAGGCCTGAGTCTAATACTTACAGAGACGCGCCGTTCCAAGGGCTGAAGGCGGGTGGTGCGTACATTGGGCAGGTAGAGGAGAATGGGAATTAGCTTCTGTTCTGTGGGGTCACTGTCACAGCCTTGAAATCCAGCTGAGGGTTCCCTAATGCGTCCTCCCAGCTGCATTCCCTGGGCAGGTAGCCTCCATACTTGCCTTCAACCCACTGACCACAGTAGAGGCGATACCATATGTCCTGGTAGTTTTAGGTTAACTTGATACAAGGTAGAGCCATCTGAAAGGGAGAACCTCCATTGATTCAGCAGAAAGGCATTTTATTAAATTAGTAGTCATGTGGGAGGGCCTGGCCCATTGTGCGCGGTTCATCCCTGGGCTGGTGGTCTCGGGTTCTATAAGAAAACAGGCTGAGCAAGCCAGTAAGCAGCACCGGCCATGGCCTCTGCATCAGCTCCTGCCTCCAGTTTCCTGCCCTGTTTGAGTTCCTGTCCTGACTTCCTTTGATAGTGATGAACAGCAATGTGGAAGTGAAAGCCAAATAAACTCTTTCTTCCCAAGTTACTTTCTGTCAAGGTATTTCATTGCATCAGTAGAAACCCTAAGACATTATACGGCTTCTCAAACACAGCTGCCCTCTGTAAGGATGCCAGGAAACGGTGGAGAAAGTTGCTATGGATGCACTTGTGTCTCTCAACCATAACGATGACTGAGGGAATCAAGTTACAGAAAGAGATGCAAGAGCTGGTGGAGTAGCTCCATTGACAGAGTGCTCACCTGCTACACATGACGTCCTGGGTTCAATCCCCGGTACTGCATAAACCTGGGCCTGGTGGAGCACACCTGTAGTCCCGTACTTAGGAAACGGAGGCAGAAGGTCAGACGTTCTGTGTCATCTTTAGCTACATAGTGAGTTCAAGGCCAGTCAGGAGAGAGAGAGAGAGGGGAGACAGAGACAGAGAGAGAGAGGAGAGAAAGAAACACAGAGAGAAACAGAGACAGAGAGAGACAGAGAAAAAGACACAGAGATACAGAGAAAGACAAGGAGACATGGTAACACACACACAGAGAGAGTGAGAGAGAGAGAGAGAGAGAGAGAGACTGATGGGGCACAGGCAGATGAGCAGACAGACTCTTTAAACAAAGTGTTAAAAACATGAAACCAATGTTTTATACTGTGTATGACCCATAATAAAATTATTACTATACAACTCATGTCCATGCCGATATGGATCCAGGCCACATGGGTGGCCCGGTTAAACCTGGTGAGTCACAAAGCAAAACCAAAAAAAGACATGAAAATGAGATGAACTCTTGGTGACAGAAGGAAGGGTAGGTGGGGGCAAGAGAAAAATAAGATGGAAAGGAGCATGGCCAGAGTGCATAATACATGTATAACATTGCCAAGGAACAAAATTCATCTGTTTAAAAAGCACTGCTTTATACTGGGTATGGATACATTAGATACCCTAATAAAATTGAAAATAAATTAATAATGGTCAACATGAAATTCATGGGGGTGGACACTGTAGGGGTTATCTTTTCCATAATAACTAAAGTAAAACTAATTTTGAAAATGAGAAATTAAAAGAGGTAACAAGGAAAGGCAGGCTCACCCTGAAAAAGGTAAGTGTGACCTTTGGAGTATCAGTCGGGGGGAGTGATTTGGTGCATATATAACTCCTGCATTTGATGAGCAGATGAAAAATCATTCAGTTAACATTCAGCTTTCTGATGCGTTTATAAATAATTCCGATAGTAACCTTTCTCATTGGGGAACACCTGTACAGCGCCAACTCTGATTACTCCCTGTGGATATTGCTTAGCTCAAAATTAATATATCATACTTTCAAGAATGACAGACTGTGGGCTGGAATAGGAGAAAACAGTAATTTATAAGATGGAGTAATTACTGGAGGATCCAGGTACTATTTACTGACTTTCTCCTTTGTTCCCGAGCCAACAAAATTATCGAGTCCACATTCCAGAGCCCTTTATTAGCCTTAATCTTAGGTTGTCTATCAAAAACAATACTGTTGTGGATTAATAAACACCACAAACCCATAATAAACCGTGCCGGCTCCGGGTCTTCCCAGGTAATAAGTGAGCTCAGCTGAAGCATTATCAAAGTGACTGACTGGAGGTCCTTTTCCTGTGGCTGCTCACCCTGGCTGGGACGGCCTCGCTGGCTGCACTACCAGTAATATCCGCCAGATGGCAGCAACCCCCCGACTGCCACGGAAACAGCCGTGGAGAGGGGCAGAGGCCATCTCTTGGCTTTTCAGCCAACAGAGGTTTAGCTTCACAAGCAGGTTTGGTTGTTTCTTTGAGACCTGGGATTTAGAAAAATATTGCGATAATTTGACGCTAAGCGCAACTAAAGTACAACAGTAATTTGATGTATAACAAAGAAAGTGTCCCCCCCCCCTTCTTCTTTTTGTATACCTGATGGTAAAATTTTATTTTGAAAATATGACCAGAAAGAACTATGGGGACTATAAAAGTGTGGGGGGGTCGAAGATGCTGCGTCACAGAACAAAAAGTACTTAGGGTAAAGACCCCCTCCCCCCGCACATATACCGTGTGTGTGTGTGTGTGTGTGTGTGTGTGTGTGTGTGTGTATGTTATGCATATGTATGACCACATATGCACACATGAACCCATGCTCACACACACACTCCAAATTCATGGGCTGTACATCAAAGTAAACTGTGGTCTTGTGTGATGACATGTTAGTTAGGTTCATCCTTTGTTACAAATGTGATATTTTGTCATTGAGGCTAAGCATGTGTGGGGACAGGAATGCAGAGACTCTTAGCACCTCCACCCAATGTTGCTATGGACCCAAACGTGCTCTAAATAAACCAGGGTATTAAAAAAAACAAAACAAAACAAAACAAAAACCAAAAACCAAAACTGCTTCCAAAAGGACATTAGGCATTAGATACTACATGTCAAGGGAAGTCTGCACTTAGACTATCCAAAGAGGACAGCTAGATTAAACGGCAGGATATTTGGAGCTAGTTGGAGGTGGCTCCTCGTATAGGTTGCTATGGCTGAAATCCATGCAGCTAAGGAGAGCCCTGCCATCCAAACCGCGACTCCTCAGGGACCCAAGCGTCTCAGAGGACAGTGGTCTTCAGGACTTCTGAGCTGATGTTACCTCGTTGTCTCGTTTCCAAAATAAAGAGAGCGTCATATCCTCAGGTGTAAGCCTTCTGCACAGGCCTGAGCATGCGCAGAACAGGGCACGAGAGGCTGTGTGGTCAGCAGAAAGCCTGCCTTTGAAGCTTAGGATCCAGCTTGCCCTGTTCTGTAACGGACGGGAAGACACCTCATGTGCTGGCTTCACAGGGCACTGTGAGAGTCCCATGAGATATTCTAACAGACAGTCAAGAAACATTTGTAGACTATGGCTGTGAAAGTGGGGGGATTTTTAAATTGTGCTTTATGAACAATCCAGAATACATAAGCACAGGTCTGTAACGTATGTCTTAAGGGTGTTGTTTCTGGTTCCTGGCATAGCCCTGAGCGGCTTGGGTCCTGGAATCCTGACTCGGGGCTTTATGGGAATAAAGAAAGGGCAGACACACAGACCCATGTACAGGAAACCTGGGGTCAGATGGGGTCTGCCACAGCCCCAGCCATGAGCTGTCTGTTTATTAGTCTGTAGGGAAGCCGTCTCAAGGTGGCAAACATCTGGGAGGAAGCTGCAGGGGTACGCGCTGATCAGACATCTATAAACACTCTTCCGACCTCTGAGCAGAGCTTCTCCACACCTCTTGAGGCTCCATGTGGTAAGGCTCTGCCATATCCGTGGGGCTGAGGCATTGACGTCCTCACAAGGCCATTCGGTTAGGACTTCGCCCACTCAGGACTTCCTCCACCCAAAAAAATGGGAGGAGAAAGACCACTGACCCAAGCCATCATGGCAAAAATAATACTTAAAGCAAGCTTTTAAAAGTTCATGTACGTAGGCTGCCTCCCCCAACGTGGGATTTGAGAGGTCATCATTATATATGAGAAAGACAAGGCTTTTATAGCTCTGAGGATAGGGGCTTTCCAAATGGGGGCTTTGGGCAAAACAGGCAAGGGTTACGGGAGCAGAACGTAGACATAGCAAGTTAGTCGTAATGACCTCCTGAAACAAAGACATGATTGCAAGGTAGGCATAACAACAGATGGTCATAATAATCTTTTGAAAGAAAGACACTGCCCTGCCCTGAATAGGCAGTACAGAACCATCCATAGTTAAGGTTAAGGTGGGCATAGCCCAATCCATGAAAAACAGAGGCTTACTCAGGAACAGAAATGAACCTAGTTTGTCTTTACTATAAGATTGCTTTTAAGCCTAAAATGGAGGCAGGCTAGTTCCCCTCTGGATTAGTGATCACACAAATGAAAAGATCCAAGGGCGGCGGTGGTGCGATTTTTGCGACCTAGTCTTATTACGTGGTCCAGGCTGGTCTTAAACTCGGATGCTCAAGCGATCCTCCCCATCAGCTTCCCGATGCTGGGCTTCTGGATGCCTGTCGGTGCCGCTAGCCATGGTTTTGCGGTTGAAACTGGTGCCAGACCACTGATTGCCAGAACAAGCAAAGCAGAAATTCCCATCCGTCATCTTTTTACTTTGTGAGGTGGCCTATTTTGGAAATCTGAAGCGTAGTTGCGTTGTTTCCTGAGAAGCATAGCTTTAAATAATTTTCGCCAGAGAAACTAAATTATTTTTTAGTTTATGTTACAACAGGTGATAGATATAACCTACCATCCACTTTGAATGTTAACATGTGACATTTAAATACCTTTTTAATAAAAGACAATATCAAAATTACGTGTTTCTGTCTTATACAATATCTTTTTGAAATGTGGGTACATAGTAGATTTTCTAACTTAAGGAACTTAAAATATTACTCTATTAACTTGAGAGGAAATAAGAATTCTCTCGTGTTCACTTGGTTGCTCACTCACTGTCACTTTTGCTTTCTCTCTTTATTCAATAAGCTCTTACCGTGTAGCTCAGGCTTGTATCAAACTTGTGACCCTCCAGCATCAGCCTCCCAAGCACTTGGGCTGGAGAGATGGCTCAGAGGTTAAGAGGACTGGCTGCTCTTCCTAAAGATCCGGAGCTCAATTCCCAGGACTAACATGGAGGCTCACAACCATCTATGCTGAGATCTGGTGCCCTCTTCTGGCATGCACATGTGCATGCAGGTGAAACACTGTATAATAAATAAATAAATAAATCTTCAAAAAATGTTTACCACCATGCTAAGTGGTGGTAGATATCTCAGCAGTTTTCAAGGACGCAGTGCTTTGTCACCCAGTGACTTACTTCTGACTAACTGGCATTGTGCACATTTTTGGTGGAGGCCAGAGAAGGGCGTTGGGGCCGGTTCTAGCCTTCCATCTTGTTATGATAAGGCCTCTGTTGTGTCCTACTCTGTACTCCAGGAAAATCGCTAGGACATTTGCAGGCCAGCTAGCCTGGAGTTAACGATCTACTGCAAACAGCCCCCAGCTACTCAGCAAGCGAGAGAAGCCTTACTTCCCTTCGCTTGTGTAAAGTCTCATACCTCTTTTAATTTCTATCCAAGTCTTGTCCAGCTGTTTTGCTCCTTGTCCTAGGAAGAAGGAATATTAATCAGAGTTCTCTAGTGGAGCAGAATGGATAGAATGAATCTATCTTAAAGGGGGTTTTGTTTTACAGGCTTACATCGCATGGTCTGTGTAGTCCAGCCATGGCTGCCTTCACCGGGGAGAGCTGAGAACCAGTCGCAGTCTCAGCAGTCGCGATGTGCTCTGAAGACCTGACCATTGCTGGAGAGCTGCAGATCTTTGGTCCACATTGGCAGCCTAAAGATGCTGGGTTCTGACCGGACACGGCGGCGGCAGCTTTTAGGGTGGCTCTTCCATTTCAGTTAATAGAACCATGAAAACCCATCCTAGGTGTGTCCAGCAGCTAGTGGTGGATTCCAGCCAAGTTGACAAGCTTAACCACAGCAAGTGGTGGAGCGCACCGGTAGTCTCCCAGGCTCTCTCAGCCATACTGGGTGTTCTATTGAGAAGAAGCCATAGACCTGATGACTTTGTATTTGTTTTCTCAGGGAAATGATTGCCCTTGTTCTTGAGATTCAATTGTTTGATGATTTCTGTTGCTTTCCAACACCAGCCTAGCAACCCATTATTAGCGGGTCTATGACTCACACTATGGCATGATAATTAAATAATTAACCCCTTCACGTCAACTCACACTGTGTTCAGCTGGTTACAACACTGTGGTGTGCTGGGAAGATCACTGCGTCAGTATAGACAGTATTTGCTCCATTGTGTTGTCTCCATGGCAACTTTGAAGTGTCACATTCATCTGCGTTGTAAGTGACAAAACTGAAGTTCAAAGTTGTGAAATGACTTTTTTTTTTTTTTTAACTAAATATCTTTTGTACTTGGAATGGCAAAATGGTCTTTTTTTTTTTTAATTTCAAGAATGGGCTACATTTTGCAGAAAATTTCCTGTTAAAATGTTCAGAATTATATATATATATGTATATATATATATATATATATGATACATACAAGAATGTAAGCTATTTTGTTCTTATTTAATCTAAAGCATTAACCAAACCAAAAATTTATTTAAAGTGTAAAACTGGACATGTAATATTACACAAGTAAATACAGTCACTGTATTAAAGTGTCCTTTATTTGGGGGTCAATAAAGTGCTTTGCTGCCCAAGCTTGAGGACCTGAGTTTGGGTCTCCAAGATCCAAAGTACATTCAAAGTAGTTCGTGGTGGTGTCCGCCTGTAATCTGAGTGCTGGGGAGACAGGGGCTAGCAGGTCCCTGGGGCTCCCTGGCCAGCTAGTCTTCCCCAGCTGGTGAGCTCCAGGCTCAGTGGGAGGGCTGTCTCGGAAATAAGGTGATAGCCAAGTTTAGTTTCTGTTGGCTGTGACAAAACGCTGGCCAAAATTGACTCGGGGTGGGGAAAGGGGGAAGGAAAGCGTTTCTATGGCTACAGTTCACCATTCAAGCGAAGCCAGGGCAGGACCCTTGGAGGCTGGAACTGAAGCACAGGTGATGGAAGAGTGCGGCTTCCTGACTTACTCAGCCTGTTTCCTTATACAATGCTGGACCACCTGCCTAGGGTGGCACACTGCCCACAGTGGGCTAGACCCTCCCACACCAACCATTAGCCAAGAAAATGCCCCCCTCAGACACGCGCACAAGCCAATCTGATGGAGGCGATTCCTTGGTTGAGTTTCCCTCTTCCCTGGTGACTTTAGTTTGGGTCAAGGGGACAAAAAGTAGCCAGCCCATGTGAAGAGCAACAGAGGCAGAACTAATGCTGACTTCTGGCTTCTGTGTGTACCGCACAAATGTGCGCGCGCGCACACACACGAACAGGCACACAGGCACACAATGCACACAAATAAAGTGAAACTAAGTATATTTGGATGCATTTTGTATCAGGAGTTGTTTTCTGCTTTTCATGTCTGCCCACAGGGCTCTTAAAATTCTGCGATGGGGGGCTGGAGAAGTGGGTGAGCAGTTAAGAGCACTGACTGCTCTTCCAGAGGTCCTGAGTTCAATTCCCAGCAACCACATGGTGGCTTACAACCATCTATAATGTGATCTAATGTGCACTGTATATGTAATAAATAATACATAAATCTTTTTTTTTAAATTCTGCGAGGGTAGCCACAGGCCCTGGGTCCATCAGAGCTGAATGATTAACAGCTGAGTTCCTTCAGCTACAGGATCCTGCAGAGTCTCAGTGCAGAGAAGCATCTCTTGCAGTCTGGCCGAAGGACCACTCTCTCAACAAAGTTCTAAGTCTCTCTGTTCCACTCACAGATCCGGTTCACACTAGGATACAAGTCGGCCTGTGACAGCAGTAACAGTGGGGGTTCTCAAAGGCACTCTGAGCACATCCTCCAGTCATGGGGTGTGACACTGCCTTGGAATCTTCCTTGGGGGTTCACGGCAATGACTGCATGGCTGCTGGTGCAGGGGCTCAGCATAAGAGCGAATCATGCCTAGCCGATGGCATTAAGCGTCCTCTCTCTTCTAGGTATATGAGTGAAAGCTAAGAATGTGGCAACTCTTGGGCTGGAGAGATGGCTGAGCGGTTAAGAGCACTGACTGCTCTTCCAGAGGTCCTGAGTTCAATTCCCAGCAACTGCATGGTGGCTCACAACCATCTATGATGTGATCTGACACCCTCTTCTGGCCTGCAGGTGTATGTGCAGGCAGAGCAATGTATACATAATGGTAAATAAATAAATCTTAAAAAAAAAAAAAAAAAAAAAAAAAAAAAAAGAATGTGGCAACCTTATTTGTGTTAAATAGGATTCCATCTTGGCTCACTTTTTAATTTTTTTTCCATTTTCTGGCTTCTAACTATGAGTCTGTCAGGCAGGTTTAGGCACTTGGGAAAACCTGGATTTAGAGGAAAGTGGGAAAGCCCAGGGCAGGAAGCCCTTCAGGTTTTAGAAGTCTGAGCCAATTCTCAGAACAACTGAAAGATGTTGGTCCTATGGGCAAGTTTTCACTGTGGAATGAAAGGCAAAATAATAGGTGCAACTGCTGGATTGTGCCTTTAAGGATGATGACGGTCCCTCCTTTGCCTCTTTCTGAGAGCAGGAGAGTCGGGGTGAGTGGGAGCTATCTGGGTGATAAACACTTTGTTGTTGGCTGCCAGTCCAACAAGAAAGCATAAACCTTACAAAGTGAGTCCAGGACAGCCAAGGCTACACAGAGAACACCTGTCTCAAAAAACAAAACAAAACAAAAAAAAAAAAAAAAAAAGCATAAACTTGAGCACTTGGCCACAATGTCAAGGAAAGCCATCAAGGAAAATGGTCTACCTAGTGTTAAAGCCATTGGATTCCGTTTCCTCTCTGCTGGGGTGGGTCTGCTCCCAATGCCATGGTCTGTACCAGCTCCCAGAGTCCCTTCCGGGCTCTGCCTTCCTTCCCCACTGTAATTAACTAGGTCACGTTCAGGTTCGGGGGACAGTTTGTTCTGTACTTTCTCTGTCCTCTCTCTCTCTCTCTCTCTCTGAGACCCGCAGTTCTCAGTTATGTCTTCTGTAATAGCGTCACAAAATGTTCTTCCCTGAGCTCCGCTCTCTCCACCCAGCTCCCAGGCAGCCAATCATTAACCACCACTCTGCTGTCCCGAAGCTCTCTAATTAGGTCCTGTGCCTCTGCTCTGCTTCTTTCTTTCTTTCTTTTCTTTCTTTCTTTCTTTCTTTCTTTCTTTCTTCCTCTTTCTTTTTCTTTCTTTCTTCTCTCACTTCTTTCTCTCTCTCTCTCTCTCTCTCTCTCTCTCTCTCTCTCTCTCTCTCTCTCTCTCTCTCTCTCTCTCTCTCTCTCTCTCTCCCCTCTCTCGTAGATTGGGGCAATTTATCCCCTGTGGGAAAACTCTATACTCAGGAAAAGAACAGGCTCTCTTGCATATAGCTACCAGGTAGCATATAGCTACCTAAGGAAAACAAATATTCTCATGATGGTCACTCTTAGAAGAACTAGCTGGACCTGGACCAGGCAGATACAAAGACTGACACCATTCACACGCCGCTCTCCCCGTAGGAAAGCCGGCTATGCACTATGGTGCAGGTACTAGTGTTTGAGAGAATAGTGCGCAGCAAGCCAGGCTCAGCTGCTGGCACAAAGGAGATCCTGCACTGATCCCAGCTGCATCTTCCCAGGAGGCTGGCCTGTAGCAACAGAAACACCTGAGGCAAGCTTTGTTTAGGCAGCGCTTTGCATCTGACATCCGGGAGCCTGGACAGCAGATGGCAGGACTCCGAAAAACCATATCCAAGAGTGACTGATAGCAACAGGTCTGGGCCTCTAGCCTGTGGGTGCCATGGGCCCTGAGCACTCTCCTGACATAGAGGGTTAATAAACAGGACAACAGCTGAGTATGGTGGCACATACCGGTAATCCCAACACCTGAGAATCAGAGGCAGGGGCATTGCCTCAAGTCCAAGGCTAACCTGGGCTACTTAAGAATATTCTATCTCAACAACAATAACAAAACTCAACTAAACAAGCAAACATATGCCAACTTAAAAAACAAAAACAAACAAACAGGAAAACAAAGTATGGGCATGGTGCCTTGAACTCTACAGGGCAGAGGCTCAGAACTGTCTTCCAGGTATTAGAACCAGGCCAAGAGCAAGAACAACTGAGTCCCAAATTCCCAAGGTATGCCACTAGTTTTACATGCCTTTTGGAGAGCAGGGAACATCCATGCATAGATAACAGATACAAAGGATATATAAGACCCGCCCCCAAGATTATACGCAAAGTTATATTTCTTTTTTTATTTCTTCTTAGTATCTGAGTAGATTGTTTATTTATTTATTTTTGGTGTCTTTGAGACAGCGCCTCTTGTAGCCGAGGCTGGCCTCCAACTCACTGTGTAGCTGAGGCTGGCCTTGAACTCACTGTAGAGCTTGACGATAGCCTTGAACTTTGATCTTGCTACACCCACCTCTCATGTGCTAGGATTACAAGCATATGGCTCTGCTCCCAGCTGAATTTCGTAGTTTACAAACAATGGAAGGTTTGTTTCTTATGGTCCTGGGTGCTAAGCCTAAGACCGAGGTGCTGGTAGATCTGGTGTCTGTTGAGGGCTCGTTGCCCATTCCGTAGACAACACTTTTGTATTGAAAGTGGGAGAAATCTCTTGTCTCTGATGAAACCTAGTTGCCTCCCACAGACCTCACCTCCAAACACCACCGTCTTAGAGGTTAGACTTCCACCCACAGCTAAAATTGTAGTTTCAAAACAGGAATCCAGAGAGCCAGGATGGCCCAGTCAGTAATGAGGCTTGCCGAATAAACAAGAGGACCCAAGTTTGATCCCCAGGGATCATATTTAAAAGCTGGGCATCGCAGCACATGCCTGACCTGGCAGCACTGCACAGGGAGAGGTAGGCGGATGCCTGGAGCTCACTCCTATCCGAACTGGTGTGCTCCAGGAGAGAGACAGCCTCAAAGAGTAAGTTTGGAAAACAATTGAGGAAGGCACTTAATGTCAACCTCTGGCCTCTACATACATGTATACACGGGTGCACACACCAGGGAACTTTGAGAAGATACAACTAGGAAGACTGCAGCACTGCAGTAAAATTCTCTGAGAACTTAAAGTGAGTCTAAGACAAAAAAAAAAAAAAAAAAAAAAAAGCCAAGGACTACCAGGGATGGGAAGGGCATCCAAGTTATGTTTTTGTTTTTGTTTTTGGGTTTTTCGAGACAGGGTTTCTCTGTATAGCCTTGGCTTTTCTGGACTTGCTTTGTAGACCAGGCTAGGCTTGAACTCACAGCCATCCACCTGCCTCTGCCTCCTGAATGCTGGGATTAAAGGCGTGCACCACCACACTGGCTGGTATCCAAGTTCTGAAATGACAGAAGAGGGACCTTAAAAGTTTCCGCCACCGGGACAGCATAGGGAGCACTGGTTGTGCTCCGCACAGCATCCCCCCTGGCCCTGACATCTCATCTGCACTCACAATGAGCTTAAGAAGCAGATGCAGTTTTAATCTTGCCTGGCAGCTGAAGAAGCTCTGATCAGACTTTCTCCAGGGCCGAGTTCGCCAACTGTCTTCATACCGTGACACACACACAGGGAAAACTACTCTACGGAAAAACAAATAGACTTAATAAGAGAGGTAAGATGTGCGATCCATAAACAAAGTATAACTTCAAATCTATACATTAGGGAAAATATAATTACCAGGCACAAGTTGCAATGGCAACAGAGGTTAAGGCATGTTAAATTTTTTTCTTTAAAAGGTCCATAAAATTTTTATGGCAAAATCATAAAAATTTAAGTAAAATATATCAAAGACACAGGGAGTAAACAACTGAGGATCTTTATGACCAGAGGCAAGCTGGGGGCTACTGTGGTCCACGGTTCCTCTAAAAGCTGAGGGTTTAAAGCCTTTAAAATCTGTTCAGAACTCAGGACAGAACTCTGCTCTCGTCACTGGAGAAATTTGCTTTATACTCTAATCACACAAAGAAAACACTAGTGCAAAGACGGATGCAGCAGCAGACAGCTGAGTGCAGTCACCCCGCCATATGCTAACATCAGGACCAGGGCTTCCTGTGCCACCTGTGCAGTCATGCTGTTGGTGCAGGCTGGAGCTACTGCCAGAGAAGGTGAGGTGCGGGAGGGAAAGGTGCTTCCAAGGAAATATAATTGGCTTAAAACTGTTAAGCCCACATAGCAAGCTGAGGCAGGGGAATCTCTTGAGCCCAGGAGTGCAAGATGAAGTGCATAGAGAATCCTAGTCTCTCTGTCTCTGTCTGTCTGTCTCCTTCTCTCTCTCTCTCTCTCTCTCAACACACACACACACACACACACACACACACACACACACACACACACACACACACACACGGTCTTAAAGTATTACCCAACCAGTAATATATTACATATGTTATATATAATATGTTCTATTATACTAATGTAATATTAAGCAATATATTTATGTAATGTATAAAACCTTAATTCATCAGAACCAAGCTAGGTTTATTTCCACAATAAAGTTAATTCAGAATGGTGTGCATGCCTTTAACCCCAGCACTCAGGAGGCAGAAGAAGGCAGGTAGATGTCTGTGAGTTTCTGGTTGGCCTGGTCTATGTAGGGAGACCCTGTCTAAAATAAAAATTAACGCAACCTTACAAAGCTATACCTGAGTAAGAAATAATTTAAAAACACAACTACAAGATACAACCAACTAACAACAACAACAACAAAACCCCAAATGAGCAAAGTACATGCTGTGTTTTGAGGAAGAATTCTGGCAGGAATTCTTTTCCTCCCTAATTCAAATTGTTACCAACTTATGCTTCTTGACAATATCAACAAACAAAAAACAAACCCAAATAATATAGAACTCTCATCAATAAGCACATCTTTTTCCATAATGGAGTCATTGTTGTCCATGGAAGATTGGTTCCAGCCCCGCCTCCCGCAGACACAAGAATCTGAAGATGCTCAGTTCCCTTATAAATGATGTGCACACCCTCCTGTATCCTCTAGGCCATCTCTTGATTACGTGCGGCACCAAATACAATATGCATGGCACCTAAGTAGTTATATGGTATTGTTTAGAGAATTACATGAGAAAAATCTGCACAGTCAGTACAGACGAATTCTAAAAAACCTTTTCAGTCTATGATTGATTGATTCATGCACACAGCACCTCCAGAAAGCCGAGGCTGACTAGTCTCTTCCACAACCCCAGACCTTGGCTCTAGGCCAACTAGTTTCTTGCTTTTGTTATTTGCAACAGAATCTAGGATTCAGAGTGAATAAAAGAACTGAGCAGAAATATAATTCTCGGTAATATTGTCTCTGTACCTCATGCACTTGTCCTTTTTGTCTCTCCCCAGGGGAAAAGGCAGTTGTTCTTCTTTATGCTAAATCCAGCTGTCCTCCCCACGGTGCTCCTGTGAATCCTGGCACCGAACATGCAGCCGAATAAAAGCCAGGCTCGGGGAGGCTTTCACTGGAGAGCAACAGGCGGCCCCAAGCCCCAAAATGCTCCAGCCATTTCTCCTAAAAGTGTAAGGTTCTAGCAATCAAAACTTTCATATATTTTTGCAGTTTTTCTGAAGAAGAAGAAGAAGAAGAAGAAGAAGAAGAAGAAGAAGAAGAAGAAGAAGAAGAAACAACATGATATGCACGCAAAGAATAAGACCCCCATGGTTCACCGACATCTTTTCATTTTCCAGAGAAAGTAAATAATCTCCGAGAGACTTGGCGTTGGCTGTGTTCAGCACACAAAAATGCTGGAAGAGGGACCTGCCCTCCCTTTAGACATCTAAGCGGTTCTGTTGGAGGGGACCTGTCTCCTCTACAGACTCATTTAACAAAATGAATTACCCAAGGGCTGAATATGAGGCACGGAAACTTGGTTTTAATGTGATTTCAAAATATCAGACTTCCTGCCATCTCGACTCAAGCAGCAGAGAATTAATTACATAGATGCGATATAAAGTTCAAGACATTTAAGCCCTCTGCTTTGATTTTTTTTCTTTTCTCCATTTTGTCAGGCTTTGAAAACAATTACAGGTCAGGTGCCTTCAATCCCAGCATTCAAGAGATGAAGGCAGGAGGAGCACAAGTTTGAGGCCAGTTACATGCATAATGAGCTGGGTCTTAAAATAATAAATAAATATATAGAATAATTTAAGATGCAATCAAAGTCCAGGTTATTGTATAATTTATTGGTTTGAGCCAAGGCTTCAGGTAGTCCAAGCTCAAACTTGCTATGTAGCCTAGGATGATCTTGAACTCATGAACCTCATGCCTCCACTTCCCAAATGCTAGGCTCACAGGCTTGCAAGAAACACTGTATCTAGTTTATTGTAAACTTCACAATTGTTCTCCTCCTCCTTCTCCTCTTCCTCTTCTTCCTCCTCTTCCTCTTCCTTTTTCCAAATGGTCCTGGGGACTGAACCCAAGGCCTTCTGCATGCTAGGTAAACACTCTATCACTGTTCTACACCACCGGCCCTTCTTTTACCTATAATACAATAAAAAAATTGAGAGTTCAAGCTTGGAGTGGCAGCACAAACCTTTACTCCCATCATTTGGGAGGCAGAGGCAGGTGGATCTCTGTGGCTTTGGGGCCAGCTGGTCTACAAAGCAAGTTCCAGGACATCCGAGGCATCCTGGACAAACTTTGTCTCAAAAACAACAACAAACAATAAAAATTAAAGAGTTTAAAAATCACACTCCCACTATATTAAAGACTAAAATTAACCAGGCTCCGTTTAGTAGGCTCTTTCTCTCTTGTATTCTTCCTACACAATTTTAATAGTAGAGCCTATTAGCAGACCAGAGCAGCGGGCAGAGAGAAACAGAACTGGAGACTCAGCAGCGGTGGCAATAGGTATGGGAGCCCGGCTTTAGCGGATAAAGGGTTATGTGGAGGCTTTGCCCCATTGCTGCCCACTAGGACGGTGCCCACTTGGCCTACAGGGCTGGGCCACTACATGGAACCGCTGCTGTTCCAGCTTGTGCTGCCTGCCTTGCTGGAAGGAGGAAGGCATGTGGCCAAGGAGCTACAAACACAATGGTTGAGGTTGTACTGGGGTACCATGAAAGCAGTCAGCGCCCAGGGCAAGGTGGTGGAGCTCTCACAGGTCCTGCCCACAATGCACCGCCCTGCTCCACAATCATCCTGACTCTGAGCAACAAGATATCCAAGATGAAGAGTGGTTCATTTTTCTGGGTTAAGTCTTCTCGAAAGACTTCTGTGATCCATGTTGATGTCTGTGATCCGTGCTGCCACCCTTTTATGGGCAGGGAAGCATCTTTTGTAGTGGCTTAAATGACTGCAGATTCATACCTGAGAATGAGTGGGGTTCATGAAGTCCTCCCTATCCACGCTGGGGCTTTGGCTGTCCTGATCTTATGCAGGTCCTGTGCGTGCCGTCCCAGCTACTGCACATTCATATGTGGGACAGCATTGGCCTGTCCAGCAAATGCTGTTTCCTGCAGATGTCCAACATCTCTGGCTCTCGCAGTCTTTCGTCCCTGTCTTCCACAGTAATCCCCAAGCCTTCCGGGAAGAGGGCTTGATGTATATGAACACTTCACCATCTTTTATTCTTCGTTTTTTGACCAGTTGTGGGTCTCTGTGATAATCACCATCTATTTCTTTTTTTGTTTTGTTTTGTTTTTGAATCAAGGTTTCTCTATATAACAGCTCTGGCTGTCCTGGAACTAACTCTGTAAACCAGGTTGGCCTTAAACTCACAGAAATTTTCCAGCCTCTGCCTCCTGAGTGCTGGAATTAAAGGTGTGCACCACCAGTGCCTGGCGCATCTATTTCTTTTTAAGAAGTTTTCTCTGATAAGAGTTGAGAGATAGAAGTAGAAGTGTGGGGGTGTGGAAGAAGGACAGAGAGCTTACAGAGAGGGAGGGAGAGAGAGAGAGAGAGAGAGAGAGAGAGAGAGAGAGAGAGAGAGAGAGAGAGAGAGAGGAGAGAGAAGAGAAACTGTAGCCTGGGGCATCTCTGACACAGGCTGGAGACCACAATAGGGTAGGCTCCTGGGAGGATGTGGGGGTGACTCTAGCTGAGATCCCTACTAGCGCTAGACATGGGGAGTGAAGAGGCCCCCCTCTAACCAGACAGGGTTCCTAGTAGAGGGAGGGGAGCACCAGCCCACCCACAAAAACTTTCACCCAAAATTTACCCCACCTACAAGATGTGGAGGGATAAAGAAAGAACAGAGATTAAGGGAATGTTCAACGAATGCCTGACCACATGCAAGAGAGCCAACCCCGTGACACTCTGCTATGCTTGCAGACAGGAGCCTAGCATAGCTGTCTTCTGAGAGGCCCCACCCAGCAACTAATCAAAACAGATGCTGAGACTCACAGCAAAGCACTAGGCAAAGTATAGGGAGTCTTCTAGAAAAGTGGGGGAAGGATAGAAGGGCCTGGAGGGAACAGGAGCTCCACAAGACAACCAACAGAGTCAACTAACCTGGGCCCAGGGGGCTTGTGGAGACTAAAACACCAACCAAGGACCACGTATGGATCGAACCTAGGCTCCCTACACAGATGTGCCTGATGCGCAGCTTGGTCTTCTTGTTGGTTCCCTAGAAAGAGGAGCAGAGGCTGTCTCTCTCCGACAAGGACTTTCTTGCATGTTTTCCAATCACTTCTCCCTGGCAGGGCTCCCTTGCCAGAGCACTGTGGTGAAGGATGTGCTCAGTCCTGAGGCAACTTAACATATCAGGATGGGTTGGGTAGGTGGGGGCTCCCTTTTCTGAGGTATGGGGGAGGGGGGAAAGGAGAAAGTGGGTGGGAGGGTGGGATAAGAGGAGGGAGAAGGCTATGACTGAGATGTAAAGTGAATATATATATATATATATATATATGAAAGTTAGCTGTAAAAAGTTGAATGATGATTAATATGTGAGTTTAATGATAATAATCTAGAGCGTAGATTGTTAGTATATGCATTTTTAGGAAAATAATAATTAGATTCTCCTTGTGGCCTATAACATAGCCAGACAAGGGTTTTTGGTCCAGTTAAGAATATCAGGTATGATAAATATTGAGATGTAACAAGAATAAATTAATTAAAAAAAAAAAAGAATATCAGGTATGAGTTCTGTCTTGTGGAATAGGTTTTAAATCCATTCATAAGGTGACTGGTTATTCCCATAACATTCCTACCATTAGTGCACCTGTGAGCATGTCTCGCTCGGCCAGTGATCATTGTAGCTTGCAGCGTTCACAGTCGGTTAAAACTGTTGGTTACTTTGCTCCCTTGCTAGCCTGAATAGAACTTTCTAGTAGGATGAGAGCTAGCCAGGAAGAACAAGGCTTCTGGAAAGCTTTTTTGTTGTTGTTTTGTTTTTTGGTTTTGTTTGTTTTTTTTTTTTTAACTAGCCCTGGTTTGGATTTATCTTTCACACAAATTAGTAAATCTGACACTTAAAGAAAGTACACAGTGCCATGAGCCCCCGGCACACCTGCCTGCTTCCAGACCTCTCCCCACTTCTTCCCTCTAATTTGGTCAACATGAGGATAATGGCAGCGAAGGCGCGAGCAGCTACTTTGCATAAGCGTGGGTCTGAGCAGCGGATGAAAATACCAAATGGCTTCACCCTGTTTGTCAGGGTCACAAAATAAAGATGAAGCCATTTCACGTTTTCCGCCAGAGATACGCTTTACACTCTAAGTATCAAAATGATCCCAGCAGGGAAATGGCAGCATCGAAACTCACCATCGCCCATCAGCAAGAGACTTGGAACGGCACACTTAGAGATTCTAGAAAATGAAATCCCCGAGAGAGGTCACTGAGTTGCTCCTTACCGTGTTCCCATCTGCACAGGATGATTTTAAAGAACTGGCAATGCCAAAAATAGGTCTGCAATGCAGCTTCTTGGATGGCAGCCATGAGCGTGTGCCTGGCAGACCTGCAGACCTAGACGAGCAGCTGAGAAGGTTCCGGGCATCGATGTGCCCTGGAACCCATTGAAACGTTTAGTGGAGCATTTAAAGCTCCCATGAGTCTGAGGCCGCACGTGGTCTTTGACGTGGCCACGCCCATGTCAACAGCATCCGTTCACTCAGGCCATCATTCAGCCAAGGCTTCTTCTGCTCCCCATCACCTCCGATCTGGGATCTTCAGTGTCCCCATGTTTCACACATACTTTCCCAAATCTGTTCCTCTCTGCCACATGGGTGTACAGGACTCTGAAGGCCTACAGTGAGCACAAAACAGTGTCATGTAAAGAAAAAGAGGATAAGCATTTTGGGGTTTGTGGCCTTGTGGTCTCTGTGGCAACTACAGCATTCTCATTGTAGCACCAAAGCAGCCGTCAACCGCACAACTGCAACAACTGGATGTCGTTCCAGTACAAATTTTTATCTCCTTAATCAAACAACAGGGTGGGAGCTGGTCTTGCTTCTTAGTAGGTCCAAGTATTAACGCTCCCTTCACTATGACCGTGACTACTCCCTGTAGCATGTCAATCTGCGATCTTCATCTGTGAATTAAATTGGACTAGATCTCAATCCTGACAACTCTACAGTTAGGCAGTTTCACTACAACAGCTATTATTTCTGCTCTCCTTCTAGCCAGGGTAGTAGATTTAGTGTGTGTGTGTGTGTGTGTGTGTGTGTGTGTGTGTGTGTGTGTGTGTGTGTGTTGTTTTATGAAGTGCACTGTACAGGTTGATGATGAGAGAAAAGCATAGGTCAAAGAGGAGGTCATTTGGAATCAGGACAGAGGATGGAGAGACGGCTCAATAGTTAGGAGCATGGACTGTTCTTGCAGAGCACCCAAGTTTAATCCTAAGCCCCCACATCAAGCCAATAAAAACTGCCCATAACTCCAGGCCCGGGGGATGCCACTGTCTTTTCTGGCCTCCAAGGCACCTGCGTTCAAATGCACACATCTACATGCGCCCATGTGATTTTTTAAAAAGTAAAATGGAAATCTCCCTTTTTAATTTAATTTAATTTTTTGGTTTTTTGAGACAGAGTTTCCCTGTGTTATCTTGGCTGTCCTAGACTCACTTTGTAGACCAGGCTGGCCTCGAACTCACAGCAATCTGCCTGCCTCTGCCTGGGGAGTGCTGGGATTAAAGGCGTGTGCCACCACGCCCGGCCCAAAAATCTCCTTTAAAAGAAGAAAGTCATCAGGTCTTGTGGTAAAGTGCTGTGATGCTGTTCTTGGTGTCAACTTGACTACATCTAGAATGAACTATAATCCAGAAATGGAGGGCACACCTGTGAGAGGTTATTTTTGCTTGAAGTGCTGGAATCCAATCCTAGTCTGGGCCTTTGAGGCGGAAAGACACACACCTTTGATCTGGATCTTGAGGCTAAAAGACACACCTTTAATCTGGGCCACACCTTCTACTGGAAGTCTAAGTAAGGACATAGAAGGAGGAAGCGTCTGCTTTTTGTCTGCCTGCCTTTGCCTTGCTAGCACACCCATTCCTGGGTTGGTATCATTACTTTGGTCTGTCGTCGGCTCCCTAACTGAGGCGAGTAGTCATGTTATCAAGTCTCCCCGGGAATAGTGTCACACAGTAGCTTCTGATCCTCTTGTTTCCTCCTGCTGAGTGCTTGTGTCACAGGCATGTGACACTGAGGCACAGATGGCTTTATGCATTCCATGTAAGTCCTCTACCACCTGGGCTACATTTTTTTTACTAGTACCTTCTGATATACAACCTTGGTTTCAAACTTCTAAAGCATCCACCTTGTGCCCACTGTGAATGGACAGTAACTTTGCCTGTCTTTGCCACTGCTTCTTCGGCCAAAAACCTGACCTGAGAGGGGCCAGTCAGTCAACACACGCAGTGGTTATAGACATTGCATTAAGATCATGATGCAGTTAAAAACAAGAGCAAGAAGGAAAGCAGAAGTATAGAACTCAACAGAAAGCTGTAACAGCAAGTGCTCCCAGTTAGAAGGGTGGTCCTCCGTTCAGAGAGCACTCTGCTTAATGGCTCCACCTAGAAGGACAACGGTGAAGGATGGAGGGAACCTTTGTCCTCTGACGTTTCTATAGTGGCGTGCACTGAAATGAGCTGATAATAGGTAAACTAAGAAGGAGAAAGGCTCATAAAATTTCTCAGTGCACAGGGGCATCACAGGCTTCTGAGGCTTAGAAGCATCTCAGTTTCTTTGTAGGCATGTGAGGGGAGCCACGCGCCTGTCAGCAGTTTGGGAGAAAGAGTGAATAATGATTTCTAGCAGGAACTAATGAGCCCCAAGAGCAGACAGTAGTCTAGGCCAGTGGTTCTCAACCTTTGTGATGCTGTGGACGTTTAATACAGTTCCTCATGTTGTGGTGGCCCTCAACCTTAAGATTCCTTGGTTTTGTTTTATTGTTTTGTTTTATTTTGAGACAGGGTTTCTCTGTGTAGCCTTGGCTGTCCTAGACTCGCTTTGTAGACCAGGCTGGGCTTGAACTCACAGTGATCTACCTGCCTTCACCTCCCTGGGTGCTGGGATTATAGGTGTGTACCATCATTCCCAGCTCATAAAATTATTTCATTGCTGCTTCATAACTGTAACTTTGCTATTATTATTGCTGTTGTCTGCTGCCTATGAGCCCTCGTTGATTCATGGGAGGTCCAGGACACTCACATTCCCCATGGTTTGAGGGAGGAAGAATGGCATCATTTAATTTTCATTTCTCCAGCCCTCCTGTCTGCTGCGAGTCACAGTCCTAATTTCATGAATGCTTATGCTTAGGAGGAAAAGCTGATGGCAACAGGCTACTGGTGTGCTGGTGTCACAGCTGTGGCTTTGTCTCCAACTCCTTCCTCATCTTCTCTCTCTCCTAGCACCTGTGTTTTCTTATTTTTCTGCTATTAAAACATATTACATGGAGTCTGTCGAGATGGAGCAGAGTGTAAAGGTTCCTGCAGACAACCTGAGTTCAGCACCCAGATTGAACGTGGCAGAAGAAAAAAACCAGATTCCCACAAGCTGTCCTCTGACCTTCACAGGGCCCACATACACATGTGCACACTGAAAAGAAATAAATATAAGGTTTCTAAAATAAAAATATTACATAGATAATAAATGCTTAATTCGGGTGCTCTGTCATTAAGATTTTTTTTAACCCCAGACCATTTAAAGCATTTATTAGTTCATTCGTTAAGTTTTGGAGACAGGATTTTATGCATCCCAGGCTGGCCCCAAATTTTCTATGTAACTGAAGATAACCCCAACCTTCTCATCCCCCTGCCTCTACCAACAGAATATGGGCATTACAAGCACGTGCCACCATATCACGTTCCAGGCCATGTTTGTTTTCTGCATGTCAAGCAAGCTGTGTATCAACTGACTTACATCCATAAGACCATTTTTAAAAGCTGTTTAAAAAAAAAAAAAAAAAAAGGAAAGGTAAAACTCACATGCAAGGAAATCTTGAAAAAACAAACAAACAAAAACCAACCCTGGCTTGTGTCCAAGATAAGCTGAGTCCTTGCACAACTGCTGCGGGACAGGCCCTGAGTCCTCCTGCCCCACCACAGCTGTACTCAGGCGTTCGGTGATTTCACAAGGAGATTTAGAAAGTGGGGCCGAGAAGAAAGTGGCAGCACAAACAAGTCAGGAGAGAGACAATTTTCACAAAAGGAAGGTCTGAGGGGTGGCCAATGTAAGTATGAAGACATCACCTGTGTCTGCTAACTGGCTTCTTTCTAGCCTGTTCCAAAAGAGTGGCTTTCAGGCCCTCCAGAAACACCAGCCTGCTTTGTAGGAAATTCAACACTTCTTATCAAAGACAGGAAGGTTTATGATTGTAAGCCTTTTTAGGAAGGGAGACTGGGGACCAATGCCGTGTGTTGGCTGCAACAAGTGTCACGTGCTTTTGACCATCTCTGAGTTTTTCTGGATGAGAACACCAAGGGTAAAGGGAAGGTAGAGCTGGCAGGTTCCAAGGACTTCACTGTGATGAATGGTGTTAGGGTTCACAACTTGGTCAAGTTTCCTGGGTCCCGGCTGGACGGTTTCTGAGTTGGCAGAGGCCAGGGCCGACCAGCAGGCTGTGTAAGCTTCCCTGGAGGTTGGAAACAGTTTGTATCTCTTGCTACTACTCAACAGAACCCTTAAGCTGGATTTTGGATTTCACTACCTTCCTGCCAGCTTTGGGGTTCTCTCCAGAAACTCCCAAGGCTGCTGTTTGTCACCAGTTCCTGTCCCTGCTCCTCAGATCCCAAGGTTAAACCTTTCTCCAGACTGAAAGACTCAAAGTCAGCCATGACTCTGCTCTGTCAACATCTTTAGGTCCTGGGGATGGGAGCAAAGAGAATGAAATGAGGTCTGGATTCAGGAGGGACTTCCAGGGAGGCAACTCTGTCTCACAGAATTCATCACCAAAAAGACAAAGTCTCAAGGCGATCCAGTTCAAAAGGATCTAAGCAATGTCTTCCAAACTGTGCCATTAACGGGAGGGGCTGGGAGGGGCTCGAGGCCTCTGACCTTCCTAGAACACATAGGCAGTTAATGGTTGCACAGACCTCATTGGGAAAGCCCTTGGTCAACAACCCACCAGCCATGTTCATACAGTCAACTTAATAAAATGCAGTGGGGTGGGGGGAGAGGATAATGGGGGGAGGCGGTATTGGGTCAAAGTACATTATATATGTATGGTTATGAAAGAATACATTTAAAAGTTTGTAGAAGTAAAAATTTTAGAGATGATTTCTATTTAACTGAGTCCCCCCGTATCTAATATCTCTCTCAGCAAGATGGAGCATGTTGTGGTCTTTTAACAATGATGCTTTTGACATTGTGTCTTTTGGTAACTACTCTCGGATGCTTCCCCAGATGAGGATGGCCACCTTCTTGCGACTGGCAGCAAGCACTTCCTTGGCTGAGGCTAATCTATAGGCTCATGAGGGCAAAGGTGGAAAAGGTTAAAAGCAATTAAACTGAGGTGAGCCTGTAAAACCATCAATTAAAAACCTGAAAGGGGGCGGAGGACATCCGAAGTTCTCTGCACAGCAGACTCGCTTTGTGATGAGTGAGTGGCCTGACCTATAACATTAATTCCCAGGGTGCTCAGCCAATCAGACGGAGGTTTTGCCTAACTGTTCCCGCTTAAGACTATTTTAAAGCACAAAGTGAAGCTTGACTTGAGGTTAACCTTTCTGAAATAAATAGTTCTGACTTTTTGGCTGGGGAATGGAAGAGCTAGCTGCTGTCACGCAGATGCATTTTCTCACAAAATGTACAATTATGATTCTTTAACATTTTGAAAGGAGAAGATCGAGGCAATTTGCTTTTAAAAACCACAAAAGTTTGCTATTTGGCTTCAAGTTAATTTCAAAGAACTTAGTGTTTTCATCATCTGCACTTTGGGTGGTTTTTTTTTTTTCCCCCTTTGGTTTCAAACCTTTGTTGACTTTCTGCCAGTATACTTACATTTCAAGTACATGAGCCCAGGAATGACCAATCAGTACTGCTATGACTCTTCAAAGCCCATCTATCCTTTGTATTTTTGTTTAAAAACAAAACAAAACAAAACAAAAACAACAACAAAAGTAACTTTGGGTCTGACATGGTGGCACACTCCTTTAAACCCAGTATTTCAGAAGCCAAGGCAAGCAGATCTCTGCAAGTTAAAGACCAACCTGTTCTACACAGAGATTTCTAGGGCTACACAATGAGACCTTGTCTCAAAATTAAACCCCTCCTCCCACCCATGACTTGATTTTAGAGGTTTTTTTCTGTTTGTTTGGTTTTTGGTTTTTGGTTTTTTTGTTTTTTGGTTTTTTGAGACAGGGTTTTTCTGTGTAGCCTTGGCTGTCCTGGACTCACTTTGTAGACCATGCTGGCCTCGAACTCATAGTGATCCACCTGCCTCTGCCTCCCAAGTGCTGGAATTAAAGGCGTGCGCCACCACACCCAGCTGCAGCCGACATTCTTACCCATGGAGCCATCTCTCTAGCCCTTGGTAGTTGCTTTCTTAAATGTAACCACAACCTTTGAGAAAACAATGATTTTTTTGGTTTTGGTTTTGGTTTTTGAGACAGGGTTTCTCTGTGTAGCCCTGGCTGTCCTGGACTCGCTTTGTAGACTAGGCTGGTAGACAAAACCAAAAAAGGAAGGAAGGAAGGAAGAGAAAAAAGAAAAGCTGGGCATGGTGGCACATACCTTTCTTTAATCCCAGCACTGGGGAGGCAGAGGCATGCGGATCGCTGTGACTTTGAGGCCAGCCTGGTCTACAAAGTGAGTCTAGGATAGCCAAGGCTACACAGAGAAACACTGTCTCGAAAAACAAAAAAACAAAAAAACAAAAAAACAAAAAAACAAAAAAACAAAAAAACAAAAAAACAAAAAAACAAAAAAGAAGAAGAAAATGATAGACAGTAATAGGTGTTGGTTAGGATGTGGGAAATGATAATTATTTACAATACAAAACAGATAACAGGGGTTTGCATAGTCAGCAATTCAATATAAACGACAGATACTGAGATCAACCATGAGTGTGATCAGACATAGCAGTTCACTGGGGTAGGGGATTCCCAGATGGAAACCTTCCCTTTCTCTCAAAATATCACTTCTATTAGGTATCTGATTTGCTACTGAGACAAACAAACAAACAAAACAAACCACTAGGGGCACAAGTGGAAGAGGGGACGGGCCCAGTGGGGCCTCTGCTCGCTATAACTCTGTGGGTTGCATGACCTCCTGTGGCGATGGCTGTTTGCTGTGGGGTGGCCCACATCATCCTCACATGGACCATAGTCTCAGGGAGCTCACGGAAGCTACTGACCAGTAAGGTCGGGTCACACTACAGCATGCCTTCACACACAGAAAATGGAGGTAAGCTCCCACCACTGAGGGCCAGGTCACCAGCGGTTATTTGCCAGCTATTCAAAAGCAGCCAGGCTTTTGCTAATAGAACAGACGTCTGTCTGCAGGCTTAGTCATGGAACTAGGGCTTTACCAAAACAAGGTTCGTAGGAATCTACATAGGCTTGGGGTGAATGCTTGTCTATTACTTTAAATAATTTGGTTCGACCTGATTTTGAAAGACTTGTCCTACATCTTATTTTACATTTACAGGTTGTTTTAAACATATTGTTCACATTATTCTTATGTATCCACATTTCCAGACCTCCCTCCCCCAGTTCTGAGAATCCACCCTGGAATGCTAGGTAAATAGCATACCACTGAGCAACACCCCTAGCCCCTGGATTATATTTTCACCTAGTCTAAAAGCCACAGTCTCTGGGAAAGGAGAACTAAAAAAAGGAATCAAAAGGTGGCTTCACAAAAGTTATTGTAAAGGAATTCATTGAAAAATCTTTTGTTTTGCAGCCTTTAAGATTAGGTGACTGACTGAGTGAGTGAGTGAGTGCGTGAGGGAGGGAGGGAGGGAGGGAGGGAGGGAGGCTGACTTGGAGTACAGCCAAGTGGACCGAGAGCCAATTTCGCCCTCATTTCCAAGTAGACTTTTATGTTCTGTCTATATAAAATAAATTATTTTATGTATGATTAGTTGCAGATGAATCACTTATTGGCAACTTTGTCGTGAGATGCAGAAGAAAACTCCCCAGACCGTTTAGATTTGACCTGTGTTGGGTAATATTTAAAGACACTCAAGGCAGTTAGCTTGCACCAAGCTTTTGAAACATTTGGACGTCAGTCATAAGACATCATAACATACGCAGTTGTCAAACCCCCTACAGCATAATGCCCACTGTTTGTAGCCGGGCTTTTTGGGATACTTTATTTGGGTTCCTATATTTACTACTCTTCCCCACCCCAGTCCCTTCCAACCCCCCAACACTAAGTAGGCAAGAAAGGAAGTTAGAGGGAAAAGGAGGGCAGACCTCTTTAGAATACTTCCTGCTGATTAGGGCCGTTGGGTTCCTGAGGGCAAGTTTGACCTTTGTTGTCAGGGTATTCAGTTTCTTCTTTTCATCTCTGTTCACAAACTACTTGGCAAACCACAACCAACCACAACAATCTGCAACCAGCCAACGGCAGACAAGAGCACAAGGCAAATCACAGTCACCTGCTGGGAAGCTGCTGTGGACAGTCTGAAGCAGCCCCATATCCCACACCTGGGATTAAAACAAAAACATACTTCATATAACATAACTGGGTTTTTAAAGAAACCAAAATTCTCACTACAGTTGTTGGTTAGTATTGTTTTAATAATTGTTTGTTTGCTTGAGGCAGGGTTTCTCTGTGCACTCAAGGCTGTCCTGAAACTTACTGTGTAGACCAGGCTAGCCTTAAACTCACAGAGACCTCTGCCTGCTTCCAGAGTGTTGAGATTAAAGGTGTATGCCACCACTGCCTGCATGGTTTGTTTTCAAATTCTTAAACTCCTAGCCTGCCTTTGATATGCTTTGAATTAGAAGGTCGAGAATTGGGCCTAGAGACTACTTTCAGGACAGCCCTAAGAGCTCCATGGTAGCACACTTGCTTAGCAAGCACAAGGCCATGCATTCGGTTCCCAGATCCCCACCCCCAAACATGCACATATTCCTCAAGTCATTCTATGAACAGTTGAAAAGCGCTGCTCTGGAACCACACAGTCAATGCAGGTTAACTATCACATCCACTTTCTGGGCCCGTCATAGTTTCAGACATTCTGTTTTGTAAGTACACCCCACAGCTTTATCTTGCCACACTAAACACTTATCTTGTGTAAAACAGCCTCTACAAAGTGTCGTTGATGCTAATAAATTGGCTATTACTTACTCTATTGTCTTATATTGCTGCACAACATAGATTCCACTAGTGCAGACAAAAGTGGTGACATTATGTAGTTGTCCTTAGTTGCAGTGGTTCTCAACCTATGGGTTATGACCCCTTTGGGGGGTCACATATCAGATATCCTGCATATCAAATATTTACATTATGGCTATAACGGTAGCAAAATTATAGTTATGAAGTAGTAACAAAATAATTTTATGGTTGGGGTCACAACAACATGAAGAACTGTATTGAAGGTCGCAGCGTTAGGAAGGATGAGAAGCACTGGTTTAGAGAGAGTGCCATTACATCACTATGGAGTAAAGGTTTGCCACATATTGATGAAGTTTCCTTCTGTTCTTAGCTTTGCTAAGAGCATTGTTTACCTTATTTACAAACAGATGTAAGTTCTTATCAATATTTTTCCATCTAACAATATGTGGCTATGCCTTTCTCCTCCACCCTGTTAATCTACAGAGTACATTTTACCTACTTGAAACTTCTGACCTATAGGCAGTCTCTAAGGTGTTGATAGTTTTAATTTTCCCAGTTTTTTCTCTATAAGTGTTATATATCTACTTTTTGGCTTATTCCCAGTTATCTCATTTTTTTTTTAATTTTAAAATAAGTGCTTACAATTGTATTTCTTGCCACATCCTGAGATATGTTAGTTTCTAGATCTATTGGAGTGCCTGTATGTTCTTTCAGAGTTTTTCATGTGGTCAGTCTCAACCTCTGAAACCATTAAGCTTCATTCTCTTCTTCCCTTCCTCTCCCATTGTGCCCAATGTCGAACAACACTGAGCAGTGACAGTTGTCATCCCTACCTCCCTGGTGAGCCTAAATGGAACAGTTGTTACATTTCACATCAGAGGTGGAATAGGCTCATGGGTTTGAAAACTCGGTCCCCGAGTCGGTGGAACTGTTTGGGAAGGATTAGGGATTAGGAGGTGTGGCCTTGTTGGAGAAGGTGAGTCAAAAGCCCCGTCTATTCCCAGTTCTCTCTCTGTCTTTGTCTGTGTCTGTCTGTCTGTCTGTCTGTCTCTCTCTCTCATTTGTGGACCATATGTAAGCTCTCAGCTGCCGCCCCAGTGCTATGTATGCCCACCTGCTGCTGTGCTCTCCACCTTGGTGACCATGGACTCTAACCCTTTGGAATTCTAGCTCAATAAACATTTTCTTCTGAAGTTGCCTTGTCATGGTGTCTCTTCAAAGCAATAGGAAAGTAACTAAGGCAACACCTACTGTGTGTGCTATTAACTGGCTGGCGTCTTATGTCAGGTTAAAAGGTTCCTGTCCACCCCTGTGATGCACTGTTTAGACCTGGGAGCAACTGTTTTGCATTGCTTGTGATTATGAAATGCATCTTCTCGATGTGTCTCAAGCTTCTTTGAAGTAGTCAGAGGGCTAATGTGGTATGAGAAAAGGGCTTTCTGGCAGTTGGATGAACTCTTTTTTCCCACGATACCTAGCTTTACTGTGCTTCATCACGTGCTTTATACACAGCTGGATCCAGGTAGCCCGTATCTTATCTGTGACACATTCACCCATACTCAGGAGCAAGACGGCCTTGAAAATGCTCTTCCCTGTAGGTTCTTGTTTGCTTTTGGAGACTAGGCTATGCTAGTTCCACAAAATGAGCTAGCTCTTTCTAATCCATAGGAACCCTAACTCCACCTGAAAAAAAAGAGCCTCTGATATACATATCTGATATATATATGTATATATATATATATATATATATATATATTTTTTTTTTTTTTTTTTTTTTTTTTTTGGAGACAGGATTTCACTGTGTAGCCTTGGCTGTCCTAGACTCACTTTCTAGACCACAGCCTCTGATTCCTGAATGTTTGTCCCATTTGCCTGTGTTTTAAATTTTGACCTGCCTGCTCCTTCCTCCACCTTCCTTTCCTACTTGACTCCTCTGCTCTTTCCACCCTCCCTCTCTCTTTTTCTTTCTTTCACCATATTCTTTCTGCATCATCAGTAAGAGCACTTTTGTTCCAAAAGCATCAGAAAAGAAATGGGAAAAAAAAAAAAAAAAAAACCAAACTGGCTAGAGCCCAGTTAGTAGGGCATTTATTTGAATAAATGTTTTACATGATCATAAATACAATGTTTCTTTGTGTTTGGCACCGATTAGTGCAGCCTGGATGCCAAGGGAAGAAAACCTGGTAGCCATGTAGAGTAATGCTGACTGTGAAAGGGGGACTTCAGTCTTCCGTTCAGAACCGCCTGGTTTGAAATATTTTTAAAAGCAACTCAGCCACATACATAACATGGTAATTCTAGGCCTTTCTGCCTGGCGACACTTGGCAATGAACAGGAACACTTTAACACTGTTAAAAAATAAATCAAAAGTTCATAGAAGCAAGAGCGTTGCCACAGATCCACTGTGATGGTTTGTCTAGTGTCTCCTGTGAACCTTTGGTTCTGTGCATCGTGGTCGGTAGATACTCTCTCCTCCCCTCCTGAACAGTTGGAGAAAAATTGCATGTGATGGAGTATTATTCCTGAACAATAAAGATGGCTTTAATTTTCTGGAAAACCAAACACACTTCCCTCAACCCTTTTAGCCCAGATATAAATATTTTTAAATCTTTTGTATCAATATACTTTCTTTTTAATTTCCCCCCTAGTGACTCAGTGGCTAAATATCAAATCCTCTTTCACAAAAAGCAAATCTCTCGCTCCAACTATTAATTAAATTACAATACACATAGTTTAGAAGGGTCAGGGATCTATGCAGAAGAGAAAGCAGAAAGACTGTGGGGGGCCAAGGGTGATGGATGACTCCCAGGAAACAGCATCTTCCAGCCACAACAGGACTGCTGCCCCGATGAACATATGTGGCAGCATGCACAAGGCCAGACAAAGTCCCAGTACCTGAGGGGGATAAGTGGACCCACCCCTAACCCAGCAGCTATTTTCAATTGATACCTGCTGGCAAGGGAAACTTTCTCTTGTGCTTTGGATTTGGGTGACTCACAATGATCCATCATGCATGACGTCCTTAGGTTCACTGCGCTTGCGAAGACTCTTTTTCCAAGTGAGGTCACATTCATGCGTATTTCAATGTATTCAAATGTAAGGACGTAGGGGGAAAAAAGCAAGGTAGAAAACAATGTAGAACCCAAGACGACGTCAATATCCAGAGTCCACGCACACTGCTCGCAATAGACTGGACATTTGGGCCAAAACATTCTAAATAATTAATAACAATCACTTAAATAGAACAAAACGAGACAGAAGAAAGCAAATATAGAATCTGCGTATTTTATATTACAGCCCAGTCTGGCCTTGGACTTGGCCTTGGAGTGTCCTGCCTCTCAGCCTCCTCAATGTTGGGACTACAGGGAGGCATGACCATGCCTGGCAATGATCACTTTTGTAGATGGTAATACAGCAATACAGACCCTATAGGCAGCATAATCTGTCTTATCCCAGATGTCAATCTAAAACAACCACAGCCATCCTACGTCTTTGGTCATCAGTGGTTAACTAATGTGTCTGTGGCTAAGTTTTGACAATAGAGACAGACATAGGTGGGGAGTGGGGAGTCTAGAGTGGGAAGAAGGGTTCCTGGGAAAAGTTTCCTTACTCTTAAGAGAGACAAAACAGTGTCTGCATGAGCTAGCTCTGGAGACCAGGCTGGCCTTGAACTCACAGAGATCCACATGCCTCTGCCTTCCAAGTGCTGGGATGAACGGCTTCTGCCACCACTGCCTGCCTCAGGTCTTTCTGTAGACCTGTTTCTTATCTTTCCCTAGGAAGAAGCACAAAGTGGTTGACATAATTATGGTTCTTGGAACCAAGAACTATGTCTTCTTCAGTGGCACTCATTGATCGAATGTTCTGAGATTAATTGCAGATCATGTAGCCCAGCTCACTGTGAGTGATGTCACCCCCTGGGCAGGCAGTCATGGGTTGTATAAGAAAGCAAGCTGAGCAATCCCTGGAAAGCAAGCCAATAAGCATCATTCTTCTTATGGTCTTTGATTCAATCCCTGCCTTGTCTTCCCTCTTTGATGGACTGTGACATGGAAGTGTAAGTTCATATAAACCTAACACTCTCCAAGTGGCCTTTGGTCATGGTATTTATCATAGCAGCAGAAACTAAACTAGGACACTATGTATGTGTTCATGTGCATGTGAGTATCCATGTACATGTGTGCAAATATGTGTGGACATGCAGTATTGTCTGTTGCTTCTCGGCTGTCTTTTGTTTGTTTGTTTGTTTGTTTGTTTGTCTTTGAGACAGGCTCTCATAGTATCTGGAGCTCAAAATTCAGCCAGTAGCTCAGGGATCTGCTTGGCTCTCCATCTCCAGCCCTGGGATTATAGATTTATGGTGTGTATCACACTTGGCTTTTACATGGGTGGTGGAGACCCAAACTCAAGTCCTCCTGCGTATTACCAGCTGAGCCATTTTCTAGCTCCTGGCCTTACCAGTTTGACAATAAAATCTAAATGTTAATCTCTTTAAAAGTGTAAGCATATACTGTTGTGTAAGCTGTGCCTTTAGTTTTATACAGTATAACATTTCAAATATGTATATTTCCACGCCTCAATACACGTATTTCTTCAGTTATATTTTTGCAGCATCATTTTCAGTAGCTTCCTACTTCTCCGCTATATAGAATCTATATGTTTGCTTGGGTGTGGGTGTTGATACCTATGATTTCAGCCCTTAGGTATCCAACGTGGAGACTAAGGCTAGTCTAAGCTAACAACCACAGCAAAAACACATATACTCTACACAACAAATAATGTGCATTGGCAAACCAGTAGAATGAGATCTTTAGACTTCTTCAAAATTCTGTTGCTATAGTAAAATTTCATGATATTTGGGACTAAATTCCTGTAAGTCTTTTCACTAAACTCCTAACTCTCTCAGTGGAATTGAGGGCTCAAAATACATATATTATGCTAAGTTTTAAGTAAACATTGCAATTTTTAATATGGTCTTTAAAACATTTCATAAGTTATATATTTTACTTACAGAAAAATGTCCTCTTTTTTCTTCATATTTAGCATCATAACCAGCTTACATTAGGCTGCCAGAAAATTTACTACTCTGAAATGTAATGGATTTTATAACCAAAAAAAAAATAATTAATCTTCTTGCTGCTCACTTCCTTGAATTTCTTCCACACCTGGAGTCCTTGTAATTGGTTTTGTAGCCTATCTTTTGGTTTATTAATGTAGGTAAATCTCTCTAGTCATTCTATTCATCTTTTGATTAAATTGATCATATTGCATAGAACAGTAAGCTGCCAGTATTCAAGTGAATTCAAAAGAGGCTGTGCCAGGCCTTTGATTTGCAAATCTACATGTAAATGCCATTCCATATGGCAGCTAAATGCTCAGTCTTCTGATATTAGCACAGCATGAAAAGCAACAGTTTTTATATTTGCAAGAATACATTTCCCTTAACAACACGCATATGTCGGTATGCATACATATGTATAATGCCCTTTCCTACCATGATATGCTTTATTGCTTACAGACACAAAATCAATTATTTAACTACCAGACTACCAGAATACCTGCAAATATGTTTGGCTATTGTTTCTTATCTGAACAGGATCACGAGCCTGGAGCTTCCTTCTCTCCTAGCTCAACCTGGCCAAGGGGAAGGGACAATTTAGCAGTTTACTTAATGATCAACTGTGGGCAAAGGCTCAGAAAACAGTGCCGGCTAGACAAGGAGAGAGTAGCTCACAGTGTGGACCACTTCGTTCGCACAAAGCTGGAAGAAGGCGGAGGAAATACGGCCTATTTAGGAACAACTATTATGACATGCGTGAGTCTCCTTAGGTCAATGTAATAGAAGTATGCAAAGTGCATTCAAGGCCGGAATAGTAAGTCAGCACTCCTGGGACGCATTGGGGACACGAGACTGCCAAGGTTTGTACATATGTGGGAACATCTGGTATTTCGAAGCAGCACATTGGAGAGTGGTTTCCTGACTTTAATCTTCCGGATAAAACAATGAACTAATTAGCTGCTAAGAGCCATTGATCTACTTTCCACACCTTTGGGGATCATTTCACCCAAATAAGGAAGGCGAGCCAGCCCCCGCGGTCTGCTCCCCAGCAGTGACCTCTCTCATTCAAATGTAAAACGCTCTTGCAGATGAAATTCTCTAGGACACAATGTTCAATAGAAAGATTACATTTCCAGTGGGGCAGAAAGATATTTGCCAGCATCTCATTAAGGCTTCGATACAAAGTCTCGGATTTCAATCAGAGCTGAGATAGGATGGCAATGCTCCAGGAGCAAGAACGAGGTAAGGCTTTGTTTCCCCGTTGGCATTATGCATCCCTCCCCCACCCCCCACCCCCTCCCCTATCTACAATAAAATCTTGAAAAAATTTCCAGGAGAATAGATATGGAAAAGAAATAACCCCGTAGTCATTTTAACGTCAGCTAGGCAACGCGCTCTGTGAAGACCCCATGGCCTGATAACTTTGCCTCTCACTCAAGGAGGAGGAGGTGACATCATTTACATTTAGACCAACACGTGAGAAAGGCTGGGAAAAAAAAGCTGCATCACGAAGGCAGCATCAATGCTCCCCACCTCTGCAGCCCCACCTCCCATCATTAATATGGCTCAGCCATTTTCCCACCAGCATTTTAGTCTCTACCCCTAGAAGTAATTTACCGACTTAATGGAAATGTGAGAGATTTGCTTTAACGGACTTTGTGAATGTAAGCAGAAGGTCCCGCGGAACAGTTCCCTCTAGAGAGAGGTTATCCTCTGGCCACGGGGCATTTGTAATAGTTCAGTAAAAAAAAAAAAAAAAAAAAAAGATTCGCTTCTTCGGACTTGCTAATTTGCTCAGTCTCTTAAGTAACAAAAGGGTCTAAACTCTGCCTCTCAATTTAAAGCGAGCCCCATAAATGCTTCCAGCTTAGCAAGAAACCCGAGAGTTCACAGCTGAGCTTTTAGCCCCATTTCAATTTGTGCAAGCCTAATGTCACTAGGGCCTGATTTCGACTGCAGGAAAGGTGTGGCTTTTCCTGGAGTTTAGAGCTGCTCCGGGAACATACGGACAGGGCGAACGCTGCACAGATAAAGCTCGTTTTCCTTGAACCATCAGAATTTCTGAGTACGAAGCGGGTTTCATTGGAAAGTGAAACTTCTGCCATCAAGTCAGGACTCTGGACTTTTGATTACGGGGTGAAAAAAAAAAAAAAACCAACTGCGTTGTTCTTGAATTTCATGGTTGCATATCGGTTAGGCACAACTATTACCCACAGCTGTGTCCCCCAGTGTGTAGGAAAGTGCTGGCCACTAGGATGCTCCCTCAGTACCAGTCGAATAAGTGGCTTAAGTTGAGAGGCACGTTTGCCACGGTTGAGCCATGGAGAGAAATGTTCCATACTCCCGTGTTCACTCCCCAGTCCTTGACGGACTCTGTTGGGCTGTTCGCAGTAGCTCTCTTCCTGCTGAGTCCCGGAAGTGGCTCCACCTTTGAATCGCTGGGTTTACAGTGCCGTACCAGTGGGGAAAAAAAAAACGTTTTTGCCTAAGCGTGCGTTCACGATAGGTAAACCAGTAGGTAGGAAAGAGCCTCTGACCAAGTCCAACTGAACTTAACTATCTCCTCTGGAAATACCATCCCGTGGGTTACTGAAAATTCCATCAGGCAAAGCCCGCTTCGCTCAACTATGAGAGCAGATGAAGACGGTCATGGCTGGTTTGTAACAGTATAGGAGGGATGGCAGCTGAGAAAAGAGCACATTTAAGGGACTGGATGTGGCTGCCTGATGGAAACACAAACGAGGCGGTTTCCCTTTCAAGACAAGCTTTGTTCCTGTTAACATCCTTCCAGAAACATCTTTGAGGTCCTCATACAAGTTTCCTGCTGGTGTTGTCTGGGCCCTATCCAAGGACTTTTCCCCGCCCTGTCTCGAGGGCAGATTGGCGTGTTTACCAACAGACTAAGTCATATTAAAATCTTTCAGGGACCAAAACATAACGGACGAATCCCAGGTTAGAATACTATTTTGTAGGCTATGGCAGAGAGTTCGGCTGGTAAGATGCCTACTGCGTTACTGTGAAGACCTGAGTTCTGTCACCAGCACCCCACGCTGGCAATCAGTGCCAGGCATGGTAACGTGTGCTGGCAATCCTAGAGCTGTGGAGACACAGACAGGCAATTGCCAAGGGTTCACTGGCCAGCCAGGCTAACCCACCTGTAATGCACCAGACCAGTGAAGACCTTGTCTCAAAAATAAATATGTAAATAACCAAGTAAGTGGCTATATAGTGCCTGAGGAATGACACCTGAAGTTTGTCCTCTGGTCTCCCCACATGCTTGCACATACATGCATCCACAGACACCTATCCTTTTTCCTTTTTTTTTTTTTTTAAAGATTTATTTATTTATTATGCATACAATGCACATCAGATCACATTATAGATGGTTGTGAGCCACCATGTGGGTGCTGGGAACTGAACTCATGACCTCTGGAAGAGCAGTCAGTGCTCTTAACCGCTGAGCCATCTCTCCAGCCCCCTCCAGACACCTACCCTTATCCCACATGTTTGCACACACATGCACTCATAGCCACCCACCCTCACACATACACAAAGGACATTCTTATTTTCAAAATAGATGTGAGGCAAATTTTTGTCTTAAACATAATTATTGCCTGAATAGTGTACTTGAATAAACAGTAAAACAACAGCGAAAGGCCTGGGTCCTGATGTTTCCACCAATACATTTGTACTTTGACTGTTTTAGTATCAATTTTCTCACTTCTAAGAAACATTTTTGGCTGCTATTTCTTGATTTTTTTTTTTTTACAACTTTATATTTTTTTCTGACATTCTACTATGCAGCACAATGATCTCCCTCCCCCCGCCCCATCCCCCCCCCCCACCTTTGTGGTGGGTTGAATGACAAATGGCCCCTATAGGCTCCTGTATTTGAATACCCGGTCCCAGTCGGTAGCGCTGTTGGGAAGGTAAGGGACCAGGTCCAGTCCTCTTCCTGCTTCACGTGTGCAGATAAGATGTGATCGCCCTGCTTCCTTACCACGATGGACTCTGCCCCCTGGGTAACCACAAGCCAAAATAAACCCTTCCATCCCTAAATTGCTTTTTGTCATAGAGTTCTGTCACAGCAACAGAGGGGACACCAATTCACGCGGACTCTGCCCCTTGGGTAACCACAAGCCAAAATAAACCCTTCCATCCCTAAATTGCTTTTTTGTCATAGAGTTCTGTCACAGCAACAGAGGGGACACCAATTCACTCACGGTTCACACTCTGCACTGCTTCTCTTCTTGTTTTGTTAGTCTCACAGCTAAGCTCCACAGCAGACTGTCGGTACATTTTCTTTAGGTGCAGAACCCCTCCTCTGGCGATAATTGTCTCAGAGCTTTACTTGTTCTGTTTTCTGTGGTTCATCAGCGGCATCTCTGCAAGAAGTCCACATACACATCCAGGCACCCTGAGCCATCCAGCAGCTCCAATTTAATTGTTTCAGTGGCATGCTCACTGCACTCTCAGACTCCGTCTGCCTGTGTTGTTCAGGCCTTCTTCCGGCTAACAACTCTCTTCTCTTGTCTGTATGTCTTCTTTCTTGGTTTACCTCTTATTTTCCCAAAGCAATGCCATTAAGACTTCTTTTGCTTTTTAATATTATAAATGTGAACAGACAGTGTATGACATGATGCTTGTTGTGCTTGTTTTAGAAACATATCCTACTGATTTGAACTTGGGTTTTTGTTTTTTTGTTTTTGTTTTTGTTTTTGTTTTGAGGCAGAGTCTCTCTCTATGTTGCCCAGGCTGGCTCTGAATTCACAATTCTCCTGACCCTTCCTGAGGGCTGGAATCACAAATGTGTACCACCATGACTGACATGACTTGACTTTTAGTGCAACATACACTACCATCTGAAAGCAAACAGCCACCAAAGCATTTCAGACATCCCATTGAGAACTTTAGCTCTATTAGCTTAAGAATCAACTAAAACTATGTGCTTACACATACTCCTGTTGCTGTGGGAAATACAGAGAAAGATATGACATATAAGAAACTTAGTATATGTAGCTTATGACGATAAGGATGCTATAGCCCAGGGGCTCAGTAAAACCACAGGGTCCTGTAATGTGGACACGGAGACAGAGTTGCTATAAGGCTGCTGTGATCCTGTGGGAAAGACTCCAACGTTCCTGCCTGTAAGATAGAAAGTGCTGCCAGGCATGGTGGCGCATGCCTGGAATCCCAGCACTCGGGAGGCAGAGGCAGGCAGATCGCTGTGAGTTCGAGGCCAGTGACATAGTGCCATTGGTAGCATGAAGCAGATACGGCCCCCCAGCACCATATAAAACCAACCAAACAAAATAGGCAAGTGGCAAAAGTCTACAACCGAAGCATTTTTGAGAGGCAGAAGCAGAGGATCAGGAGTTCAAGGTCATCTTTAGCTACATAGCAAGTTTGAGGCCAGTCTGCCCAGGAGACTTTGCTCACCTGTTGGAGGACTCTGCTGTTTAAGGTCACAGTCCACCATGTCTGGACCACCCTCTAAGCTCAGCAAGAAATGGAAAACTCTCTTCCCCTAGCAGGGGCCTCCCATTCTCTGCCTGACCTTGTCTGGAGATCGTCTTTGGGCCCAGATGCCTAACCGTATGTAAAATATAACCTTTGACACAGCTCCCTGTTCTTTCCCAGTTGCCCATAGGACAATTAGATATTGTGTACCCATTCATATGACAGGACCGTACTGCCAGATGCAAATAAAGCACACTACGGGCACCTATCACATGATGCCTTGAATGCCACCCCATCCTATATAGTCTCTTCATGTCCCTTGAATAAAGTCGAGCTGTCTCACTGAAGCTGGTCCTGGAGGCCATTTTGTCATTTTCACAGCTGTCAGAAATCTGCTTGCCACTTCTGCTCCCTTTGTCCTGGGGACTCACTTTGTAGACCAGACCAGGTTGGCCTCGAACTCACAATGATCTGCCTGCCTCTGCCTCCCTGAGCGATGGGATTAAAAGTGTGCATCACCACATCTAGCTATTTCGGTTTTTCAAAACAGGATTTCTTTATATAGTCCTGGAGCTAGTTCTGTAGACCAAGCTGGTCTTGAACTCAGAGATCCACCTGCCTCTGTCTCCTGAGGGCTGGGATTAAAAGCATGCACCACTATGCCTGGCTTTTCCTCATCTTTTAAGACTTATTCATTTTTTAAAATTTTATGTGTATGAGTGTTTGCCTGAATGCATGTACACATACCAAGTGCACACCTGGTGTTTAAGGAGGGCAGAAGAGGACACCAGATCCCCTGGAAGTGGGGTTATATGGATGGTTGTAAGCCAGGATGTGGGTGCTGGAAACTGAACTCAGGTTCTCTGCAAGAGCAGTAAATGCTCTTAACCACTGAAGCATCTGTCCAGTCTCCTCCCCAGCGTTTATATTCTTTTCTCTGGCCGTGTGTGTGTGTGTGTGTGTGTGTGTGTGTGTGTGTGTGTGTGTGTGTAGATTAAATTTGGGTCAAGGCAGTGTTGTGTACCTAGAACATCAAATACAACGTCTTTGAAGAACTCTGGAGTCCCCGTCTGCCTCACTCATCTTACTCCTAGGTACAGGACAACCTGGGACCATCGCCTAGGATGTCCAATATGGGATTCCAAATATTAGGATTAGTGATAAATATGGTATCAATTAACTCAGCTTTTCACATGCAATTTCTTATTTAAAAAAAAAAAGTGGTAAAATGTTCATTGGTCTTATTTATGAAAAACATGTCCCTTAAATAACAAAAAATTAAAACCAAACAAATAAGCAGCGCACACTCACACACACACACACACACACACACACACAGACATACACATACACATACACACACACTGCAGGCTTTGCAGTAAGCTCTATGGAGTGTTTTGAGACACACAGCTACCCCAAAATGAACTATAAATTATTGAAGCCAGTCAGTTGAAATCCAGAACTTATCTTGACTGGTGTCCCAATTATGTTTCCATTGCTGTAGTAAAACACCATAAAAAGCAACTTGGGAAGGGCTTATTTGATTTACACATTTTGATCACAGTCCACCATGAAGGGAGCCAGGACAAGAACTCAAGACAGGAATCTGTAGGCAGGAACTGAAACAGAGACCATAAGGAAGAGACAAACTCCATTTTGAAAAAGAAACTCCATTTTGTGTTAAACCTGGCCAAGGGCTGAACCTAGATTCCAGGAAAAAACACAAAGTAGTCTAAACAGAAAAACTCCCCTAGCAACACAATCAGCTCACCTTGGGAAAGTCCAGATACACTCTATGCTGGTCAAGCTGACCAGCAGGTGGTCTGGCACATAGCAACAACCAATTAGGAGAAGCCAGGCCCAAGTTCCTAATGCCCTCATGACTGCTTCAACCAATCTTTTCTATAGGCCAACTTGCCCCCACACCTATTACCCAACCACAAAACTCCAAGGCTTGTAACTCCCTACTTGCAGCTTTTCTGCACAAATGCCATCCAAGCATATACTGTAAAAGCCATTTCTTTGTCTAAAACCTATAAAAACCCCTCTCAGTTGAAACTCGGGGCCACTTCCCTGCCTCTGCTGCCTCAGTGCATAGGAGGTGTGGCCCAGGCTCAAACCTGCAATAAAGACTTCCTTGCCATTGCGTTTGGACTCATCTCTTGGGTGGTCTGTTCAGGGGTCTCTCAGAAGTTGGGCATAACAAGCCCACAAAGGAATGCTGCTTACTGGCTTGCTTTCAGGGGTTGCTCAGCCTGTTTTTTCATACAGCCCAGACTACCCCCCACCCCGGGATGGCACTAACCACAACAGGCTGGGCCCTCCCACACCAATCGTTAATCAAGAGAATGCGCCACAGGTTTGCCCACAAACCAATCTGATGGACACGTTTTCTCAATTGAGGTTCTGTCTTTTCAGATGCCCCCCCCCCAGTTTGTGTCTTGAGCACCCTGATAATTTCCTCCATCTGTCTACTTTCACCTTTCCCCACCTCTCTTTCTGCCTCCTGTGCCCTCTAGCTTTCCCCTGGGCTTCACCTAATTTGACTGTGCTGTCTCTTTTAGCAGGGAAAGAGTGAGTTAGTATGCAAGTTTCTATGTTTAGTTGTTTCTATACTCAAACCGCATTCATAGAAAACTGCTCCGCTCCCAAACCCGTTACGGAAATGTTTGAATCAAATTATCATACCGCTTAGAACTCTCACGTGTGTCCTATGTCCTAAAGTGGTTATCCATCTTACTTAATTGTCTTTAAAAAAATATTCCTCAGGGCTGGAGAGATGGCTCAGTGGTTAAGAGTGCTGCTTGCTCTTCCAAAGGATCGGGGTTCAATTCCCAGCACCCACATGGCAGCTCACAACGGTCTGTAACTCCAAGATCTGACACCTTCACACCAAAAAAGTAAATTAAAAAAAATATTCCTCAAATCTCTTCTCAACTCTCCCATTGTCTTCCTGCATCTACTCATTCCTCACCGAAGTTGCTAAGTGGTCTCCCTGCTCTAAGTCCCCACCAATCCATCTTTCATTCAGCTGCCAAAATAGTTAACAATTAAATTAGCACACGTAACTACTGTAAAAATGCATCAATAGTTCTCTGTTGCCAACCAGACAAAACTCCTCAGCATTTTATAATGTGGACTATGGCTCCATTCTCCTGGCTTTGCCCATGGTCTACTCAGTTCTGCCCTGCACCAGGCACTTTGATCCCCAATGTTCACTAGGACTTACTGCCCTGTGGGCAATGACAGCCTGTGCTGTGTCTTCTTGCAACCTTGACTCCTTCATTCTCAGTACACTTAACCATTCTCCGTGCTCATGGCACCTTGCTTAATACTCCTATGACTCTAAACTCCATGTGACGGCACACTAGTTATGAATACACGCTTAGTAAATACTTTTGTTTGTTTAAGACAAGGTCTCATTGCGCAGCCTAGGCAGGCCTTGAACTTGTGATCCTCCTTGCTTTGCCTCCCCAGTTCTGGGATGACACGGATGCACCACCATGTCCCGCTAGTGTTTTGAATAAACACTGAATGAAATAAAATACCATCTCTAAACACCACAGTCCTGTTTGTGACTTAGCTAACTCTACGGTGGGGAGAGGAAGAGACGGAGGGAGACACAAAGAGAGATTAGGGTAAGAGCTGTGGAAACTGAGGATAGCCTTTCAGAGAATGGGGAGAGAAGATGCCTTTGAGTACTATCTAGTTTGAAAGCATCTGGCCACTGAGGAGGGAAACAATGGAGATACGGTTGGACAGAGTCAACACACAGGGCTCAGATAGGTGCCTTGGCAGCCCCAAGACTGTGGGCAGGGGCCCTTGAGAACCAGCAGGAAGTAGTGTTCTCTGTTGGTTGAAGACAATGAAATATCTTAGAAAACCCCAGTATGTGAAGTAAATAAGAACATTATTTTATCAATTTGGCTTTATTTTATGCATTCAATTTCACAGCATTTAACCTATTTATAAAGGTGGATTGATAGCAAACTTGATAAGCACAAACATTTGAATGGGTGAACAGGCAGCGACTATAGCCATTTTTTGTTTCGTTTAGTTTTCTGTGATGCTATGAATTGAACCCAAGGCCTTGTATAAGCTTGGAAATGCTGTCACTCAGCTATATCCCCAGCCCACTGACTGCAGCTTTTTAAAGATTCATATTATTACACATACACTATGCTAATGGGTTTCATTATATTTCATATGTCTGTACGATATATTTTGACCCCGCCCACCCCTGCTAAGTGTCCAAAGACCAGAATCTCTGATGCTACGATTCCTAAGTCTGTTTCAGAGGTGATCTCACAGTCTTGGTCTCTTGGGGTGGGGGGCTAGCATCTACCCATTTGATGAAAACAGTTCCTCCCAGATTCACCCGGCTTCTCTAGTGTGCCACCATGCCTGGCTCAGGAATAATTTTTCTTTCTTTCTTTTCTTTTCTTCTCTTCTCGTTTCTTTTCTTCTCTTCTCTTCTCTCTCTCTCTCTCTGTTTTTGGTTTTTGGTTTTTGGTTTTTTGAGACAGAGTTTCACTGTGAAGCAGCCTTGGCTGTCCTAGACTCACTTTGTAGACCAGGCTGGCCTCAGACTCACAGCAATCCTCCTGCCTCCCCAGTGCTGGGATTAAAGGCATTCGCAGGCATCTAATTAGTACATTCACTGCTTTGTTCTTCATTTCCATGAAAACAACATATCAGGCAGCACTTCTAATTTCCCTTGCTTACCTTGTTACAGTATGTATCAGTTTGCTTTCTCTTGCTGTCATTAAACACTGGCCAAAATCACCCTGGGGAAGGAAAGAACTTACTTGGGATTCAGGATACAGCCTAAGAAAAGGGAAGCCAGGTCGGGACCTGAAGCAGGGTTGACACTGCTTACTGGCTTGCTTCCTCTGGCCTAATCTCACTTTTCTTATACAACCAGGACCACCTGCCCAGGAGTGGCCCCGCCCACAGTGGGCTGAGGCTTCTCACGTCATTAAACAATAAAATGGCCAGTCTGATGGAGTCAATTCTTCAACGGAAGGTCCTTCTTCCAAGGTGACTCTTACTTGTGGCAAATAGACAAAACCTCACCAACACACAAGAAGTGATATCATAGTTTGTGATGCCTTATTAATCCTGAGTTGGCAAGGTGAAAAAGAAAATCAAGTACCACTTTTATTACCCAGTAATTCAATCCAAACTCCAGTGACAATTTTTTGGTATTCCCAGGCTGCGGATACCATGATAACCAAACAAGATAGGGCTCTGCAACTCCCCGCAGCCCCTTGCACTCATCCAGGTACGCGATCATCTGGACTGTATCTGAGAACGGTTTTCACGTACGTCACAAACACAGTTCTTTTGAAATTGGGCAATTATTCAGAGATGAACATGTAAAACAAAAACTACAATGATATGTTTAGACGTTAGTGAAAGAATTATAGGTGGGCTGCCAGAGGCAGCCTCCCAGCCTAGAAACAGACAGCGGAGATTGTCTGATTCCTTATATCTCACGTCTAGAAACTGATGACTTTTTTTTTTTCCTTTTTCTTTTTTCTTTCAGGACAAGTGTGGTCAAGGCCTTGCCTGCATTCCTGATTGATTATAGGACCATCTTCCCCATCCTATGTCTCTACCCCTAGCCCTCCTTACCACTGGTCCACTTCCCCCTAGGCTATCTCGTGTTTGAGTCTGGAGCTATCCTGGATTTCAGTTGGCTGGATTTGTGTGTCCTGGGGGATGTTCTCAAGATGATCTGACGCTAGGTTCCTTCTTGCCGCCACACTACAGAGTGTCCTCTTTCCCCTCCAGAAATGGGGTCACAAATGATGGAGCCACAGTGGTCAACCCAGGGATGTGCAATTTGAAAGATGGGTGCTTTAGTGGTCCCTGTGGCTCAAGTAATTGAGGAATCCAAGTTTCCTCTAGTGGGACTGGGAACAGCAGAGGCTTGCTGGGAAGCCTTGCACATGTTGAGTGTGATGTGCCTGTGGGATCTGCAGGAGATACACAGTGGACACCCAAGATACGCAGCTTGAAAGCTGTGGAGGCCCTGTTATACTTATGCAAATATTTCTCAGTGTGTAAGCATGTGCCTACACACACACACACACACACACACACACACACACACACGCCAAGATAATATCCTCAAAGCTGAGTATCTACCTATCAGTGATCAAGGTTTCTATATTCATATATAGGGAGAAATATTGCCTGGAAGTTATTCGTGAATGAAGCTACATTTCTTTCCTTCTATGCAAATCTGGGCATGTTGTCAATCAACATTCTGAATAATTAGGAGCTCATTTCCATGGTAATGTAGAAAATCTCAACCACCCTGAAATGTGCCTAGATCCGGTAAGGCCAAATGTTGAATAAATATTTATTCAGAAAGGACCGTGACAGGTCAGTGCTTCCAACCTGAAATTTAATCAGTGTGGGTGTGGCTTGGGTTTTCCATATCTGTGGTTAGGGCTGACTGCGCTTTGCCTCGCGATTAGTGACTGTTGTTCTTCATGTCTCATACTCCAAAGACAATGCACTGAACACCCAGGAATACCTCTGCAAAACAAACAAACAAAACAACAACAACAACAACAAAAAACCCAAAACAACAACAACAACAACAAAACCCAAAACAAACAAACAAAAAAACAAAATCAATATAAGAAACCCAGGGAGAATGAGAAACCCCCCCACCCCCACATTTGGAGGGTATAAGCTCCGTTAATGGGGCACTCATAATTCCCATTACAGGTAATGGGATGTGTGTGTGTGTGTGTGTGTGTGTGTGTGTGTGTGTGTGTGTAGAACGCAGGCCCACTCCCACTATCAGAAAATGATTCCTTTTGTGTTGATCTCCTCGCTGTGTTTTCATTCCGCCTTTTAAAACCATTACACCTAACGGAGTTTTGAGTGCATTACAGGCAACTTTAGGAAGCCGTCATTCTCTCTTCTCTCTTAACCACATAATAGGGGGTAGAAAAGTGAGAGTACAGGATATACACCACGCTGAGTAGAAAGAACTTGCCTTGAATTTTTGAGTCCCTCGGCCTATTTTCTGTAATGTTCAGTGGTGAATCACTCTAAAGTGCTCCGTCATTTGCCAGGATATGTGCCTCCGCGCCAAAGGTTGCCAGATTACAAAAGTAGTCTCAGCTCAGAGAGGACTCCTAACTCACCACCACCTTATTTTGACACTAAGAGAGAAAATATGTGCATCAAGACAAGTAGAGGAAATAGTTGGGGGGGGGGGGGTAAATCCCGTATTAAGTTAACAATGCAGCGAACACGCTGGAGGGAAAAAAATCCGGAGCAGACCGGTGATAAGGATAATAGAAAAGTAATGCTGTTAAATTATGAGAGACTTGCTGGTCAGCTCATGAGCACTCTCCTGAGGGAAGGGAGGTTCTTAAAGAGCTTTCCTCGCCTGTGAGAGGAAATGGGAAAGTTAAGATAGTTTCAAAGTTGGGAGAAAACATTTTCTTCTGTCAGTGTTTCTGAACAGGTCAAATATAGTTCCTGAAGGTAAAGTGTTTAGGGAAAAAAAATTAAAAGTGTGAGCAGCTCAGAGGAGCTGTTAATATTCAAAGACGAGCAATCTTTAAGTCCCAGAGGCAGAAGCCTCGTGAACTTGGATAACCAAAGTGAGATCTCAGACGACCCTTAATTAATGTGGGGTAAAATAATAGCGATCACACATTTATGCAGAGATCGTGGAAAATATGCTCTTTGCCTGCTGCGAAAGTCACAGAAATATATTTTCGAGTTAAATATATTTTATTTTAGCGAAAATGTATCTCACCAAGTGACAATACAGCTAAATACTAAATGGTGTAATTGCTAGTGTCTGGAGAGACAGATTAGTAGTTAAGAGACATACTGCTCTTCCAGAGGACAGGAGTTTGAGTCCCAATACCCATGTCAGGCAACTCACAACCATTTGTAACTCAGAATGATGCCTCTGGCCTCTGCAGACACTCACACTCACAAGTATACACCCTGCACACAATACATATAATTTAAAAAATTATTTTTAAAAAAAGTGTCATGGCTTCAGACTACAGGCTTCTTGTCTACACTGATGTCATTTCAGTAGTCTGTGAGATGAACATACACGCCACAAGGTTGTGGGCAAGTGGTGATAAGTGCTAAGGTTGACTATTCGTAAAAAGACCTGGTGAGTCCCGTGACTCTTTGGAGACCTGGAGCCTCTGGGTAGGAGAGTACAGCGGTGACCCTTTCAAGTGCTTCCTCTTCCAGTTAAAGTGGGCGTGACTTCCTTTGGACAGGTGCGTCACTCCTGCTTTTTGTTCTTAACTTCTCCATCACATACCGTATGTTCACAATAAGGAGGACCCATCCCAAAGGTTGAGTTCAGTGGGGCTTTCAGTGATACACAAATGAGTGCTGCCCCTCCAGATCAGGGCGGAAGCACCATTACACTGCTATGTCCTCGCCCGGCTCCCCACCCCCGACCCCTGTTTTTTAAATCTCCACGTGTTTATTTTATTGGAGATTTGAGTTTCACTGTAAAACTTCCCAAGGGAAAGAGCTTTTGACATCCAAGAGGTCTCTTTTTTCACAACATACAGAGGTCATGAAACTGCATGGCCATGGCAGATGAGGTGGGGACAGTTGGGGCTGGGGAACCACATGGCAGTGAGGTGCAGCCAACAGGAACCAGCGTTTGTTTATTCAAAATGAGTTGGAGCACTGGCGCTCACTCAGGCTCTGTCAGACTCTGTGGGGACTCCTGGGGAGCAGGAAGGTGACAGACAGCAGAGACTGTAGGGTAGGGCACACAGTCTGGCTCATCTGTAGCTTTTATAAGTGAGCTTTGTCCAGTTGTGAAGACACACCCCAAGTCCCTACTTAGTGAGTTTTCCAGGAGCTCTGAGACAGTTACAGGTTTTGTCGCTCTCTGGCGGTTTCTTTTTCTGTCTTCTAAATACAAGTTTTCAGGCCCCAGCTGAGCAATCACAATACTAGTACTAGTACTAATTTGCTCCAATACTAATTTCCAAGCCCTGGATTGCTGACTTCTTTCTTTCTTTCCTTTTCTTTCTCTTTCTTTTCCTTCCTCCCTCTTTCTTTCTTTCCTTTTTTTTTTTTTTTTTTTAAGTGAATGGCTGAGAAAATTTTTCTTCTCCCCTCTGTACAGAATAAGAAGCAGGACGTGGGGGCTGGAGAGATGGCTCAGAGGTTAAGAGCACTGTCTGCTCTTCCAGAGGTCCTGAGTTCAATTCCCAGCAACCACACGGTGGTTCACATCCATCTATAGTGAGAGCTGGTGCCCTCTTCTGGTGGACAGGCGAACCTGCAGGATGCTGTATACATAATAAATAAATCTGAAGAAGGAGGAGGAGGAGAAGGAGGAGAAGAAGGAGAAGGAGGAGGAGGAGGAGGAGATGGAAGGGTATTCTTGCCCAAGTTATCTCAGCCATCCGACTGGGACAACAGTCCTTCATTCCTGAAGCTGTCTGTAACCCCAGTATAATTCTTCCCCATATCAGAAAATGAACCCATGAAGGCAACAAACATGGCTGGGCATGAGAACTCTGGGTTTCCCTCAGGGTCTATGAGTGACTATCTCCTATTGTCTGCTTCAGTTTTCTCTCCCCCCCCCCCACTCTCTTCTCCTGTCCGCTCCTCCCCCCTTTTCTCTCCCCTCCCCTTCCCTTCTCTCTCCTCCCCTCCCCTCTCCTCTCCTCTTCTCCTCTCCTCTCCCCTCCTCTCCTCTCCCCCTCCCCTCCTCTCCCCTCCTCTCCTCTCCCCATCCCCTCCTCTCCTCTCCCCTCTCTGAGAGAGCTGTATCAATGAGGGTAAGGATGAAATGTAGTGAGCTGAGAAGCAGTAAGTGGGAAACAAGGAATGAGATGGGAGCCGAAGAGCTGGCTCCACGGGTAAATGCACTTACTGACCAACCTGATGACCCTGAGGTCACTCCCCAGGACCGACTTGGCGAAGGAAGAGAACAAATTTCTGCAAGTTGTCCTCTGATCTCCATATGTGCACTGTAGTACAAGGAAGCTCTCTCTCTCTCTCTCTCTCTCTCTCTCTCTCTCTCTCTCTCTCTCTCTCTTTCTCTCTCTCTCTCACACACACACACACACACACACACACACACACACACACACACACGGAGGAAAGTAGGCTCTCTGAGATGGCAGCTTCTTATCCCCAAAAGGTACTGTATGTGCTTGGCAAATAATGCTTCCAATTATTCAAATAAACTTTAAAAAAAAAAAACTTTCAAGCCACGTGTATCAGCCCAAGCACTTCTGGTAAATTCATATTCCAGACATTTTCTTCATATTAAAAATATAATCAGTTCCAATAGTATAAAATGCTTTCTTACCAAACACACTTTTAGGGGAAAACTAGTCTGCTATAAAATACTAGAAATTACTTTGTATGCTAACTACTATATTTTTATTTAGATCTTGTGTCGCATGCTACAAGAATCCTCAATAACTCCTTACCCCCAAATTCTATGTACATGCCTATACACAAACTCTTAAACAAAGAAAAAAAAAGTGTCCTTTTCCCAGGTTCATTATGGAAAACAGGATTTCTTAAGATTTTGTCAATGTTGGGCCACAGATCTTAAGATAACAACACGAACAACATTGTAAGCACTGTTCAGCCAAAGAAAGTACCTTCAAGATAGGCTCTGGAATGGTCCCATTAACACTTTAAGGACAGAAGGAAGGCCGTGATGCTGGGGGCAGGAAAGCTAGGACAGAATACATATCCCAGCATACCTTGCCTCTATCGGGGACCACAACTCCCACAGAGCTCCGCTCGCCCACGAGGGCTCCTGGTTGCCGGGACTTGTAGTTCTTTGGGGGTGTTACAGGCTCCGCCCCAGGATGTGAAGTGCAGTTGTCCAGCTTTTTCCAAAGAGGAAATACTTTGGGCCCCGGGTCCTGTGTGTATCTGTTTTACCTGCCAGCTTCTCTTTTACAAAAGGTAAGTCAAGGAGGTGTCGCCCCTCTCCGCCGAACGTCCAGGACTCTACTTCTGTGAGCGAAAGCGTCTCGGTGCAGCTGTTTGTCCCTTGGCTCTCGCCGTAGCGGCCACCGCCCATCCCTCTTTGTGTGTCTGGGAAGCCGCAGATCGGCGGTGGCGACAGTTGAGGAGGGACGTTCCGGGAAAGTTGCCGGCCAGAGGGAGCTTTCTTCACCCCGCCACCTGACAGGTGGGTCGGCCGTGCTTCCTTCAAGGGCCTTTTGCTTTCGATGGCGTCGTCGGAGCTCGCCGGGCCGCCCGATCGATCGTGCTGACAGTGCCGTCCCTGTGACTCAGGACGGCCTGGAGGGGCCACCGTGGCTCTTGGCAACCTTTCGGGACCCTCTGCGGACGGCCCGGGGCCTCGGGGGCTTGCCCTACACTGGTCAGGCAGCCCCGGGACACACCGTAGCCCGGACCGCGCCCTCTTGGCCTTAAGCCCAGGGAGAAAGTAATTCCTTAAGCTTTGCCTAGTTTTTTATTTTTTAATAAATAAAGGTCACTGCTACTTGGGTCCGTAGCATGACCAGGCACCTTGCGTGTGTGTTGGAGGTCGCGGAACACTGAGGGGTTGTAACACCATTCTAGACACTTTCCTCTTCCCCGGAGTTTTAAGAAAATGGACCTGTCAGTCACGGAGCAGGCCTGTCTGAGGATGAAGGAGCTAGCTGATCACCTGTGTTTAGCGGGACAGACAGACTAGTTATCGTTGACTGAAGAATTTCTTTCATCTACATAGCAAGTAGCACTGGTATACTTATTGACAGTTGGCCCTAAACAGAAAACAGTATGTTGAGCCTAGCATACGGAGTACTGTGTATTGGAAGCTCTCTTCAACAGCCCTTACTTACAGTATGAAGCTTTTTACAGACCCAGAAAGGGTGGATGAGGAAACAGGGGCTCTCGCTTTTCAAGTTTGTTCAAATAAATTGGCTGGGACTTTTTGTCCACTATCCTGCCATTCTTTCTGAAGTTTTGTAGCCCCTTTTTCATTTACAGTAGATGGAATTTGCCTCTTTATCAACTTGTCCTTAATCCAGATTTATTAATTGTGTTCCTAAGGGATTCTTCCCAAAATTTCAAGAGGGTTTTCTCCCAGTTTCCTTAATGTAAAGTATGTAATCCTGAAATTCTGTGGAGAGAGACACTGACAGAGATTAAACCAGTAATGTCTATAAAGGTAACAAATTCCCGGCTCCTACCTTGCATTCAGCCCTGAGGTTACTTTTCCAGTGCAGAAAGACCCTACTTCATCACTTCTTTGGTTTGTTGTTGTTTGTTTGTTTTGTTTTGTTGTTTTTTCGAGACAGGGTTTCTCTGTGTAGCCTTGACTGTCCAAGACTCACTTTGTAGATCAGGCCAACCTGGAACTCACAGCGATCTGCCTGCCTCTGTCTCCCAAGTGCTGGGATTAAAGGCGTGCGCCACCACTGCCTGGCTTCATCACTTCTTTCTAATAGCCAATATGAAGTCCTGTTCATGTTTGCATTTTCCATTTTGCATGATTCGTTTACACACCGTCAGTTCTATCAGTTTAATGTTAGGGTTGTCATGCTGTGAAGGTAACAAAAATGGCAAAATCACAGTTCCCAGATTCAAGTAGATGACAGTCTAGTAGGAAACATTTCAGGCCCATTCACAGATAATCATGAAAAAATACCACAAGAAGGGGTTGGGGTGGAAATACTGTTTGGCTGACTGTTATGGAACTTCTATATGGGACTTAAAAGAACTTTTAGGAATCCCCTGTCTAACCATTGGGTGTTTTGTTTTTTGTTTTTTGTTTTGTTTTTTTTTTTAATCAAGTTTCTAGGAACAGATGCAGACATCTCTGTTAACAGTTTTGGTTTCATAGCTGAAGATACAAGCATGCTTTTAAGCCTGTCTTGCTGTGTATGGTCCAGGCTGCCTGGAACTCCGAGTCTTCCCGCCTCATGTCTGGAGAGCTGGAATTACAGATGTGAGCCATCATACTCGGCAAGGACTCAAGCTTAATGCCAACAGTGTCTTCTGTTTTCAACACTAGTTACGACTTCTATTATCTACTAGCCAAATGCAGAGTTATCAGAAAACATTGGTTCTGGGGTGTGCTAACTGACTCCTCTAATCCCAGCACTGCAGAGTCTGAGGCAGGAGCATTGCCAGGAGTACAGCCCAGGCTACATGATTTCAAGGGCAGCCTGGCTACAGAGTGAGACGTTGTTAAATCTGGGCTTAGGAGCAGCAAAGTGCTCACTATGTGCTAGCTATTGTGCTCAAATTCTGAGCAGTGTTTGCTCACACTTGTTTACAATCTTTTCTTATGTTTTAACAGTATGCACATAGGTTTTTATTATTTTAAAAGTAGAGCTCGTGTGTTCTCCTTAGGTACCACTGAAATGCTTAGCCTCTTGGTATGGGTCTTGAAGAACTAACTGGTTTTTTAAGCCTGCTGCCTTTTTTTTTTTTTTTTTTTAAATCAATGTAATGATTATTGCAAATGCTGGTATGCTTTTTAAGGTCGCAACCATGTCGGACAAAAGTGAATTAAAAGCTGAGTTGGAACGTAAGAAGCAGCGGTTGGCCCAAATCAGAGAAGAAAAGAAGAGGAAAGAAGAGGAAAGGAAAAAAAAGGAGGTATGTTTGATTCACTAAAGCAAACAAAACCCTTCAGTACGAATAAGGACCTTCTGTTTCAAGTACTTAGACCTTCCTGTAATATCTTCAGAATAGCTGCAAATCCCACAGTTGCTATTGTCAGTGTGGCGGTATCAGTGAGTATTACTTTGAAGCCAAGTATAGGAAACCGGTACAGTATGATGTTTTTAATGGGCTAAAAGTGTTTCATATAGTTTAATGCATTTCTGAGATTTGAGTTATGGAAATTGAATTTACTCATGTAGTCTTCTAGGGATATATTTTTTATGCAAAGTAAGTATCATCTGCATTATAGTGTTTTATAAGATAGCATATATATGCATATAGATAACAAATTAGTTTACTGTGATAAATTCATTATCCAGATATTTTTCTTTCTTTTTAAGGAAATTCTTTTTATTTTATAATGATTAATTTATTTATTGTTTATACAGTATTCTGCCTGCATGTGAGCCAGTAGGCCATAAGAGGGCGTCAGATCTCATTGTAGATGGTTTTGAGCCACCATGTGGTTGCTGGGAATTGAACTCATGACCTTTGGAAGAGAAGTCAGGTCTGTTAACATCTGAGCTATCTCTCCATCTCTAATTTGCTAGAACGATATTACTGGCAAACTGAACTATATATAACAATTTATATGAGTAGAGGCCATGAGTCAGTCATTGAAATATGTGAAATATGTGTGTTTGATAGTACCAAAAGGTAATTTTATCTTCTGATTTTTTTAAATCATATGTAGTAATATACAAATATTACAAATATACATTAGCTCTGAGCTGGACATATTTTACTTGTCTCTCATTGATAGTTAACACATTATTCCCCATGCAGTTTTTTCAGGAAGATTTGTATACCTGTATTACAGATACTCTTCCATAGCTTTCCCTAGTGCCTGTTGTGCAAGTTTATGTATATAAATGCCTGAGTAACAATAGCCAGGACTACAAGAAGACAGGTAGACCTCTCTTAGGAGCTAGAGAAAAAGCAATGGCGGGAAAACCAGAGTTTATCACAGCGACTCAAAAGCCGTATGTAGCGTTGTTAAGACAGTTCGAAGGACTGTAATTGGATAGTTTCCTGCTTTTCTGAACCTTTCTGTGATACACAGAAAAGGGCTGAAGCTTTGAAGTAAGTATTTGATTCACAGATAACTGATAAAAGCGTAGTTCAGGCTGGCGGAGTCAGTCCCAATTGTGTTTATTGCCTTCAGTACTGAGCGCAAACTTGATTTGTTTCTTACAGGTGGCCATGAGTGGCCTCTACAGGATAATTAATTACTACAGGATTGGTGTCTAACTTAAAATCCTTAAAACACGAAGAGCTAATAAGCTGTGAGTCTACTGTCTTACACACAGTGAGGGCTTAGCTTGGTAGCATCTCTTTTGCTATATTTTGATGAAAATAAGTTAGTATGATATGAAATATTGTGACTTATAAAAGTCACTCAATATATGAATAATAGTTGTCTACTTGGCAGGCTTTTTGCTGGAAACTTAAGCTTTACTCGCTTTTTGGTTTTTGTTCTTGTTTTTTGGTTTTTCAAGACAGGGTTTCTCTGTGCAGTAGCCCTGGCTGTCCTGGACTCTTTGTAGACCAGGTTGGCCTCTGCCTCCTGAATGGTGGCATTAAAGGTGTGCGCCACCATACCCAGCTTTACTTGATGTTTTGTATTCTCTAAGGATGTTGGGATTTAGATTTTGCTAAAATTATATATAAATGGGTAGAATAAAAATTGACAAAAATTTTCCTCACAAAAATATTTTGTGTTATTTAAAAAATAAATTTTGATTTTAACCAGACCCAACTCTGTGTTTTTATTACTAAAGACCTGAGAGCTGGCTTTAATAGTGCTCGTCTGTAGCCCTATACTTGGGATTTCTCAAGTCCATAGGGTTGAGGCCAGCATGGGTAACACAAAACCAACCAACCAAAACAGATAAAATAATGATAATGTCTATAATTAAAAATAAAAAACAAAACTTTTCTCTAGAAAAATTTTTTTTAAATTGTGTGTGTGTGTGTGTGTGTGTGTGTGTGTGTGTATGAATGCTAGTGCCCAAGGAGGAGTCCAGAAGATTTCCTGTAGCTGGTGTTAACTGAACTTGGGTCCTGTGTAAAAGCGGTATGCACTCTCAACCACTACGTCATCTCTGGAGAGTTTTTGACAAATAGTCTTTGTATAAATTCACTAGAAATTTTATGTAGAACTTAAAATTTTTTTCAACAAATCTGTCTATTCAGGGTTTTTGTTTTGTTTTGTTTTGTTCTTTTTCTTTTTTGTTTTGTTTTTGAGACAGGGTTTCTCTGTGTAGACTTGGTTGTCCTGGACCTACTTTGTAGACCAGGCTGGCCTTGAACTCACAGAGATTTGTCTGCCCATGCCTTCCTGGAGTGCTAGGATTAGAGATGTGCACCAACACACCAGTCTTACTTAATTCTTAAATTTCTTTAATTTTCCCCCCTTCTGTCATAACTTATAACTAAGATTTTTTTTAACACTAGTGTTGGAGACTAACATGGTTCCTGTCTATGGTCATCAGTTTCATACTATAGAGAATTGGAAGTTGACTGCTTTTTAAAGATGTATTTGCTTTTTAAAGTTATTTATGTATTTTAAGAAAGACCCTTGTGGATCTCTGAGAATTCGAGGCCAGCCTGGTCTACAAAGCAAGCGCAGGACAGCCAAGGCTACACAGAGAGACAGACCCTTGCCACTTAGCCTTGGCTGACCTGAAGCTTGCCACATAGACCAGGCTGGCCTTGAACTTGGGGAAATCCTCTGAACTCTCGGATTATAGGCGTGAGCTACCATTCCTGGATTTTTTGAAAATATATTTGTGGAGACACCGTGATTATATATAAACATGAATCCCATTAGAATTATTTCTAAAAGAACTTTATATTAAAAACTAATTTCATCGTAAAAGTTTACAGTCATCACTTTATTTAAAAAGTGATTTGATATGAGGCTGGAGAGATGCCTCAGTGGTTACGTGCACACACTGCTCTTCCAGAGGGCCAGGCTTGATTCCCAGCTCCCACATGGCAGCTCACAAACATTGCCAGCTCCAGTTCTGGGCTTCCAACTTCCTCTTTTGGCCTCCATGGGCACCAGGTGGTGCACACGCATACGTGCAAGCTAAACACCATACACATAAAGTAAAATCAAAATAAAACTTTTTAAATAAATACAAAGTAGTTTTATAAGTAAAAATGTTTCATATTATACATAAAGTTGAGTTTCTGACTTAAACATTTTAGACGGATCAGAAGAAGGAAGCTGCTGCTTCTGTGCAGGAAGAATCTGATCTTGAAAAAAAAAGAAGAGAAGCCGAGGCGTTGCTGCAAAGCATGGGGCTGACCACAGACTCCCCCATTGGTAAGGGTCTGAGTACATCTGCTTACAGAAGGCAGGCATATGTTCTGTTGAGCCCAGACATACCTGAGCTCGGTTCATTGGTTTGATGTGTTTTGCATATTTTCTTTGCCTCATTAATCTTGTCATTTACTTGAAATTCCTTTTTTCCCCAGATGTATCAGTACATAGTTATTTTATTTGTACAGGAGGTAAATATTAATGCCTATTAACACATAACAAACTACCAGTTGAATTTTCTTGTTTAAATCAGTAATTTACTATGCACCATTGCTGTGTTAAACTTAAAGATGGGTATTTCCTAATCTTAACTGTGTATTCCTTTTTGTAGTCTAGGCAAAGATATACTAAGTCAAAGTTATCACTAGTAAAAGCAGAGGAGCAGGAAGAGAAATTATAGTAAGAGACATAATACTAGTTGCTTCTTCTGGCAGTAATTTTACTTGGTCTTGTTCTTTTTCCTAGGTTATTCATTTTGATAGTTATGCTAGACCAGCAGGCTGTGTAGAAGAGATATTGGGAATAGTCTAGTTACACATTAAGCATTAGGTGTTAGGTGCTGCTACAGAGAATGCATCTTAGTGTGGCATTTTGTCCCTTAGGGACCTGGCACTTCAAGGTTAGTTTTTGAGTTAATATCTTTGTGTGTTTGTGTGTGTGATGTGTGTTTGTGTATGTGCAGGTTGGTGCCCATGCATGTAGAAGCCAGAAGACAATCATGGGTGTTATTCCTTGCACGCTACCCTCTTTCCTGACCCAAGGCTCTCAGAGTAGGCCAGTATTCTGGCTAGTGAGATCTACGGGCCTCCATGTCCCCGCCTGAGATTACAAGCAAACACCATTCCAGCGGGTTCTGTGGTTAGAACTCAGGTCTTCATATGTATACAGCAAGCAAGCGCTTTACCCGCAGAACTGCCTCCTTAGCCATGTTTTCACATTGTTGGGGTTTGTTCTATGATTTTTTTCTTCCTTGTCCCCCTGGCCCCACTTGGACTTCCACTTCACTGACTTTACTTGCTCATATGTCTTAATTCATAGCCCACCTCTGTTGCTTCTTGAAAGATCATCTTTACAGAAGTGGAGGAGGGGGCTTGCCCTCTTTCTCCATTTCTAATTCTTTTCCTTCCTGTCATACATGAAGTAACCACTCTTGAATTTTTAGAATATATAGGTCTTCTGAGTGCTCATATTTCTAGTGTTTTTCCTATCTATGTGAGTACACATTTAATATTGATGACATCGTGTTGTCCGGTTGTGTAGTCCATATTGTTGCCTCTCTAGCTCGTGATTCCATTATGTTTGTTGCCCCAGCCACCTACTTCTATATGCCTTGGGTTGCTTCAGTCTATTTTATATTATAAGCAACACTGCAAAGAATTCATGTCTTCCCTTTGAAGAATAGAGGTTTCTCTGGGATATGTCCAGGAATTGACTTTGCTGTGATGTTTTATATAGGCTTACCTAGGTTCTGCTTCTCAGTCTCAAGAGTGGCTACAAATGCTAGCCTCTTGTATCCATGTTATAATTGAATATTATCCAACTTTCTAATTTTTGCCAACTTGATTGGCATTTCTGTTGCTGTGATCAAATGTCACGACAAAAGACAGCTTACAGAAGAAGCATTTATTTTAGCTCACAGTTTCAGGTTACAGATGGAGGGAAGTCAAGGTGGCAGGGACTCGGGATAGTGAGTCACATTACATGCACAGTCAAGGGCAAGGCAAAACGAATGCATGCATGCTGCTCGCTTGCTTGCTCCACTCAGTTTCCGCCTTTATACAGTTCTGAAGTCCCAGCCTGGAGAGTGGTTTCATCCACATCAGTTAACTTCCTAAAGACAACCCCCCAAAACATGCCCACAGACCAGCCTAATGTAGACAGCACCCCACTGAGATTCTCCCCAGGCGACTCTAGGGTGTGCCAAGCTGACACTAAGCTGAGCACTGTAGGCCATAAGCCCAGAATGTTTTAATGCGTACAGGGAAGTGACTGCCTCTCCTATAGCTGTCAGCCACTCGGCTTTCATATTCTGGGATTTGCATATGTGTTTTATTTTGCTTGTGTATTGTTGAGGTTTTTATGTTTTGATTTGTAGACTTTTATATATTTTAGGACTTTTATCTGCATGGTCTTTAAAAACAAAACAAAACAAACAAAAAAGCATGCCTTTAATCTCAGCACTCAAGGAGGCAGTGGCAGGTAGATCTCTGTGAGTTCAAGGCTGGCCTGGTCTACAAAATGAGTCCAGGACAGCCAAGGAAAAACATGTCTTCAAAAACCAAAAACCAAAACCAAACCAAAACAAACAAAAAACCCCCTTCTAATCGGTTACCTGTTGGCTCTATTCTTAATCTTTATTGAAGAGAGTTCTTTAATTTATGTAGTAACTTCTATCAGTTACCTTCTTGCTGTATAGCCCTGTCTGGATCTTCTGTGTAGACCTGGCTGCCAGTGTACGTAGGCCTTCCGTCTGTAAAGATGGGAAAGGAGAGCCTTTTCATAGAAGGAATGTGAGCCAAGATCTGAAAATGGAAAATGTTAACGTGTGCTCAGAGCAATAGCACATGTTTTACTTTGGGTGACAAAGTAGACAGAGAAAGAATGTCAGGAGTGAAGGGTGAGGCTAGACCTGAGGGACGCTATTGTTGGGAGGCACTTGACAGGTTGTTACCTAGGAAGATGGTGTGATCAGAAGCCCATTCCCAAGCCTGCTTTATCAAAAGTACTCAATATTTTTTTAAATTAAACAGTGGATAGGTAAATTGTTTCTTTAAAAGCTGTAAAACGAAATGTTAGAAATTTGCCGGATGGTAGTGGCGTACTCCTTTAATCCCAGCACTTGGGAGGCAGAAACAGGCCAATCTCCGAGCTCAATGCCAGCCTGGTCTACAGAGTAAGTTTCAGGACAGCCAGGGCTGCACAGAATAACCCTGTCTCAAAAGAGAGAGGCGGGGGGTAGGGGGGGGGGTAGGGAGGGAAAAAGAAAGAAATTTGAGTTTCAAAAATCGGTACTGAGCCTGGAGGGGTTGGACAAGCATCAAGCAAAGGCTTTCTTAAGTAAAACTGTTCATCAGAACTGCACCTGGCCCCCAATCATGCGTGGTGTCGCCTCTCTTAGGTGACACTTGAGTTTTGAAAGTTAACTCTGAGGCAAGATGATTAAAGTGAAAATATCCCTAAGTCAGCTGTTTCTAGCCAGGAACAGGCTGGTTTTGTCTTAAATAGAACCGGAAAAGAAATGGTTTTAGCTGGGGCCAGGAAGCACAGGGGCCATGTTTTGTATCCATGTGGCGCATGCGTGCTTAGACTGAGCCATAGGAGAGCGGCGCGCCTTCTGTTGCTGTCTTTTCTGACAACAGAGCTGTTTAAATCTTCTTACTGTTGGGGCGGTGGCGGCATACATGCCAGGCGGGGGTGGGGTGGGGTGGTGGGGGGGACGACACACACACACACACACACACACACACACACACACACACGACTGTGAAGTCAGCTCTTTCCTTCCACCTTCACGTGGGTTCCGGGGATGGAACTCGGGCCTCCAGGCTTGCACAGCACCCGTCCTGAGGGACCAAGCTGTCTTGCTAGTTCTTCCTTACGCCATTGTTTTGTTCTAAGTGTAGACATGAGAGAAAAGGGGAGAACGAAAGAAAGAAGTATTGCCAGTCCTCAAACCCTGAGCTTGATGTTTTTGCTAAATTAGACTATGGAAAGACAGTATAAATAGCTATGCTTTTTTTTTCTTTCTAATGAAAATGCATTTTATGAATGTGAGTGGTTACTGAGTTTAACTTTTTTTAATATTTATTTTTCTTTTATGTGTGTATGTGTACCATGCGCATGTCTGCTGCCTGTAGAGGTCAGAAAACAGTGTTGGCCACCATGTTGGTTCTGGGAACTGAACTGGGATCTTCTGTGGCCTCGTTAGGGTCACAATTGCTGCGATGAAACACCATGAGCACAGCAGCTTGCGGAAGACAGGGTGTATTAAAGCCTTATGTTCCCGCGGCACTGTTCAATTGAAGGTAGCAGTCAGGACAGGAACTCAAGCAGGGCAGGAGCCTGGAGGCAGCGGCTGATGCAGAGGCCATGGCGGGTGCTGCTTACTATCTCGCTCCCCACGGCTTGCTCAGCTGCTTACTTATGGACCCCAGGACCACCAGCCCACAGTTGGCTCCACCCGTAAAGGGATGGGCCCTCCTTCATCAATCACTAATTTAAGAACTGCCCCATAGGCCTGCCTGCCTCCAGCCTGATCTTATGGAGACATTTTCTCAATTGAGGCTCCCTCCTCTCAGATGATTCTAGCTTCTGCCAGCACATTCTATTGAGCATAATGTAAAGTCACGTGAGATCGTGTTTACCAAAAGAGGGTAAGCTGATTAACACCGAATTAATATCTTTAATAGCTGGTGTGGTCTGGACTGGGTTTAGGATTTTAACCTTTCCTTTTCCTAGTCAGATCACTCTATGTTTTTCCTTTATTTCTAAACTATTTTCCGTCTCTTAGCTGACTTAACATAATGAAACCAACAAAGGGCTAAACACATCATGATGATCTTGTTGCCTTTAAAAAATTAGGCAAAAGTGGGGCATGCATGGGAGGACAGGAGTGATGGCTCCGCAGGTAAGGTTCTCTAACTCCAGCAGAGGACTTGCCTTAGGGCCCAGCGCCCATCTAGGTAGATGACAAGGGCTTATGGCTCTAGGGGATCTGATGCCCTCTTCTTACCTCTCCCGGCACCTGTATTCACGTGCGCATACTGTCACATAAACATACACACAATTTTTTTAAATCTTAAAAAGTAATTAGGCAAAGTTCATTTCATAATCCTTAGACACACACTTTTAACCCCAATGTTAATGTCCAATGCTTATTTATAATTTGTCATGAAGAATACAAAATGCAGATAAAGTTGTTGGGGGTTTTCCTCCCAGCGATCCACAGTTTAAAAAACACACACACAAATAAGCTGGCTCAGCAGTTAAGAACACACGTTACTCTTGCAGAGGACCCCACTTCAGTTCCTAGCACCCACGTGCTGCCTCACAACTATGTGAAACTCCAGTTCCAGGGGATCTGACTGCCTCTTCTGACCTCTGAGGGCACCAGACACACATGAGATGTAGGGAAAACACTCATCCACATAAAAATAAATACGTAGCCTTTCAGTTTATATCATGACTTATATGGGTCCCTGTTCTCTCTTTACTAAAGAATTTCTTGGGTAATTATCAAATATATTTCAAGTTTGGAAATGTAAAAATATTACTCAAAACTCTCTAATATGATTTCTTTCTTTCTTTTTAAATTCAACTAAAAGAAATCCTTTTTCTTTCTTTTATGTAGTATTGGCTAGACTGGAATACACAGAGGTCTGCCCGCCTCGTGCCTCCCAAGTGCTGGGATTAAATGTGCATACCACCATGCTTGACTAATTTTTTTTTTTGATGTCACTAATAAGGCATCTCAACATATTCACTGGTAAATTGTTGTTTAGTTGGCTAGTTGACTGGTTTTTATCTGATATTCTTAAGATTTATTTATTTATGTATATTTATGTTTTGTCTGCATGTATGTCTCAATACCCAAAGAGGGCATCAGATTCATTATAGACAGTAGTGAGCCACCATGTGGTTGCTGGGGATTGAACTCAGGACCTCTGGAAGAGCAGCCAGTGCTCTTAACCAGTGAGCCATCTCTCCAGCCCCCATGTCTGATATTCTGGAGAGCAGAACTCTCTCGTTTTTAACTCTGGTGCCAGCACAGGCTAGACTTTAAATATCTGTTCAGTTTCTATTAGACCATGTCTTTCTACTTGGAAAGGCCAAACAAAAGATACCCTTCCTTAAGATACTGTATGCAAACACATAGCAGAAACTGAAATTTAAATATTAAGTCTAAGCATAGCATTGCTACTTAAGTCTCACTTTATTGTGTTCCCTTTCTGAATTTTCTTGTAGCTTTTGGATATTTTCGTTTTTGTTTTTGTTTTTGTTTTTTCGAGACAGGGTTTCTCTGTGTAGCTTTGGCTGTCCTGGACTTGCTTTGTAGACTCACAGAGATCCTCTGGCCTCTGCCTCCCTGAGTGCTGGGATTAAAGATGTGCGCCACCACGCCCAGCTAACTTTTGGATATATTAAATCATATTTTTAGAGAAAACACTGTCCATGTTGCCAGGTTGTTTTTTTTAAGATACAAAATCAAAAATATTTATAGAAGTTTAATAATGTTTCAGACAGAACTTAAAAAAAACAAAAAAACAAAAAACAGAAGAAACCAAAGAACTCCTTCTTATTCCAAATTTAATGTTTCTGTTTCTTTTTTTTTTTTTAACCAGTTCTCTGAAACAAGCATTTCAAAGCACAATTCAATAGCTTTTTACTGATACAGTGACTCTGAGACACCCAAATAAATGGCTGCATTTTGCAGCAGCCTTTGCACCAGTAAGAGTGGGAGCCATCTGTTGAAAGCAACAAGTTATCCCACTTAGATGAAAATACCTTCTGCTAGCTCCCACAGACACTGTGCACCATTACTGGAGAGGAGTTAGCTAATTATCCCAGGAAAATGCTGCCTCATCCAAAACTGGAAGTTCATAGTGGATCCAAGGCATCTTATATTTGAGCCACTTAAAAAAAAAAAAAAAAACCAACTATTTTATTCAAATTAGCAATCTTCAGCAAGATACATAAAAAGAAAGGGCTTCTAAAACAGGAACATGAGCTCTGACATCAGTAACCTGACTACCATACTAAAGTTATTAAGTGTTTATGAATAAAATTATATTAACACATATAAAAACCTCCTAACTTAAAAATCAATAGTGAGGAACCACCACAGATGAAAGTTACTTGGTGAATTTTTTTTAATGCACATTTTTTAAAATGTCAGAAAAGAATGCTAGCTCACAATAGATTCTTACCGAATGCCACTGTCACTATCCTAGGTAGTTAAATTCTTAAAGTGGTGGCTTATTGGTGCTAGTATTTTTATGCTGTTTAATTTTAGCTACGCTTCTGTATGAAGCTATAAGGTCTATGAATACTATACAATCCTTTATTGCCATATAATACTTATAAACATGATCCTGCTCCCCAACGAAATGAGTTATATGTTGTATATATGTATATAGAAACGCACATGCGCATGCACACATACACACATGCACACACACACGCACATGCACACACACACATCCACTTGGTCTTACTGAATTTTTAAAGAGCTGTGTATATCAGTAGCATTCAAAACCCAGACAGAACACCCTTGCTGTATCAATGAGGAAGTTATATAAACTTGGCCAGGCATGGTGGTGTACACCTGTAATCCCAGCACTCTGGAGGCAGAGGCAGGTGGATCTCTGTGAGTTCAAGGCCAGCCTGGTCTATAAAGCTAGTCCAGGACAACCAAGGCTACACAGAGAAACCCTGTCTTGAAATCCCACCCCAAAAAGAAAGAAAAACAAAAACCAGGGTAAAGAGGAGACTGCCTCTTTGACACATGGCTCTTGTTTTGAGGCGACTTCCCCTACTCTGGAAAATGTTTTGCTTTTAGATATTTGAAATATTTAAGAGTATTTAAGCTTTCTAGTATATCATGTAAATGGAAAATATGTTTTACAAATAGAGGCATACTAAAATAATGTTTGCATCTTAGGGGAGAAAAAAACAGAAATGTTGGTAATTTTGCTTAAATTTGCCATAAATAGGTTTAGAAATATACCCTCCCTGTCCAAAATCAGCTTAACGTGCTTTCCAGCAACAAGTCATTCTTTTACCATTGTGCAGCTTAATTTTTAAGATCTGTTTCATGACAAGGAATGTTGGTTCTTAATGATATTTTAATACTGCAAAATTATTTTATCAACTTCATTTAAAAGCTTAATGCTCTAAATTATATTGAAGAGATTATTCTTAATGTTAATATTCATTATCAGAATAGAGGCATTGTAAATGGAGAAATTAGTATTTCAAAGTTAATATTTAAAGCAGTGTTCCTTGGAAAGACAAAGAACGCAGATAGCTTAGGTGTTGAGCCGTAGGCTGGGAGCGCGCGTGCTGACCCCCAGGGGCATGATGTGCGAGTACTCTGTGCGTATGGATGAGCTGGCCAAGAGACCTCATGGCTTTGGATTGTCCCATAGGCTTATTCTATCTGTTTACTGTTTTCTGCCAGTGTTCTCAACCCCTGTGTTCACTTCCCACACCTGCCTGCCTTTTCTATGCCCTTCGTCTTGGCAGAATCTTTTTTTTTTTTTCAGAGACTTGACAACTACGTATTAATGCTTATGGTAGTTTCAAAGCCAATTATATTTACAAGCTATCCTTTAAAATGAATTCCAGAAGTGAGTCTTTTCTAAAATTTGCTAGCTCATGAGTTCAGGGTCTTTCTCCTCCTTGGATGCTTGCTTTTATTACTTAAGAAGTTTGTCAAGTCTGAGAGTCGCGGTTTCAGCTCATTGAGTAATTACTCTATTCTTTTTTTGAGACTAATCAAGTTACTAATTGGTAGTCAACTAATGTTCTCATTCCCTTGTTTTCTGTTAACATCCAGTGATAGTAATAGTGATGTGCATTCTTCACATTGCCCGTTCTGAGGTGCATTATTGGTCAGATGAAGTTGCTCAGCTAGACAGCACCTAAGCCTTTGTTAGCGTGTCCTCTCCATCACCTGCCTTACACTGCCGCGGAGCACTGAGAGTATAGTTTTGGGATACTTGGGATGGAGATGTTTATCTACTTGTACATTTAAAGTCATAGTGATATTTCTCCTGGCTTAGTCACCATAGAATTTGGTAGCCCCGTCACTCTTGATTTATTTGCTTATTTTCTAGACTGGGTTAATACATCTATTTATGTACATGTAATTACTATTTAATCTATTTCTAAAGAACCTTGCTGACATTTGTAATGCAGTCTTAACAAAGTGAGTTACTACTGAACCTATTGATTAGAATCCGTGATAACTGAAATCACCTGAAAGAGAAGACAAGGAACATGGAAACTATTTCTGATGCATCCCAACAGATAAATAGATTAATAATAACCGTACTCTTTTCCCCAGCCTCCCTTATATACATCTGTAAGGAAATTAGTTTCCCAATTGTGAGATTATATATACAATTTAAAGGACACAGACTTTCTGTTTTGAAGATCTTTGGTATGGAAATACGGTGCCTTGCTCTGATTTAATAAACATGTATTTGTGTTTACAGCACAGTAGACAAGCAGCTGTTACACAGTGCTATTCCTGTGTGCAGCTGAGTTTAGACTAGCAGGAGCCGCCCAGTGAGAGGGACAAAAAGATAAGGAAGCGGGCTTTAGAGAAGCAGAAGGGTTATGCCCTTGCTGTCTTACTTTAGATACATTCCTGTTTGGCCGTATTGAACTGTACAAGCAGCGCCTAACACAGAGCCAGCCATAAGTGAACTGTATCATGTTTCCTGTGGTTGTGTATTTGTTTCCATTACATTTAATCAGAATATTAGAAACATTGTTTTAAAAATACTATTTCAATACTGAAATATAAGCAAGAATTAACCCGTTAGCTTAGAAAGCAAACATTCTAGCTATGCTTTTTTTTTTCTTTCCACATATTACTAATTATATAACTAGGAATTTACCTTCTGTTTATTAGACTATTAAGTGAAGTCAGTGCAACATAAAATGTGTTAGTCACTTAATGTTGCACACTGAAAGATTATTTTAAAAAGATACTTGGGACTGGGGACATTGATGGTAAAAATTTAACCAGAAGATGGCAGTGATGAGCCTCCTATACCTCCTGCTACGGTAATCAAAAAGTTTTCCAAATGTCATAGCATGAAATGTGCACGTTTAACTGCTGTTACATAGTGTTGAGACAGTGGAGAAAAAAAGTTGCTATTGTTTTATGTACTGTGAAGAGTGTGTGTTTTTCTTTAAGAAGGGATTAAGAATATTTTGGGTGTCTGTATCTTTGTCTGTACGTTCAGTTTTTTCTGAGTACTGGGGTAAGGAAGTTACCATACATGTTGCCATGTGTAGTCTGCATGTGTCGCCTTTTGTTATGCATTGTGTTTAGAGCATGCTGTTTATGGCCTGTTTGCATTTCCCATCCAAATTGCTAGAAACTAATGAACATTTTAAAGGAGCCATTCCTTTAGCCGCGTCATTTCTCTAAGCTGCCTCTTTTCAGTAGAGAGAAATGTATTCATTTTAAATACTGATTTTTTTTTTTTTTTTTTGAGGCACCAGGGATCAAACCCAGGGCCTTGCACTTGCTGTACAGGCCCTGAGCTATATCCCCAGCCCTAAAATTGTTTGAAAGAAAAAAAAAAATTAGACAAAGGTTTAAAATTTTAAAACAGCTCTTGGAAACCAGAGATTAAATTACTTGAAGCTTATTTCAAAGTTTTAATTTTGGCACTATACTCAGTTAACCCATAAAAATGATGTCTTATAGGAGTGACACCGAAAAGGGGAGGGGAAATGTTCTCCTTTGAACTTAGTGGCCGCTTTGATGGTGCACAAGATGAAGCTGCATCTTTCCATTGTCTTATCTTACAAACCCAGAGAGCCTGACTGCATCTTGCCAGGGGAGCTGCATGAGCCTTCAGCATGGTTGTTAACCTTGTCTTTTCCCCTTTCTTCCTACTGTTCATTTTCACCCTTGTATTTTTGTTGTCTGGTTTGTCATTATTTTTCCCTTTTTTTGTTTATTATTTCATGTTAAATTATTTTTGAAACGCCATAAGCTGAGCAACCTCTCCGTGTAGTAACAGCGGATACCTGTCTATTTCACTATTTAGTCCCTCCTCCTATGTCTCCATCCTCCAAATCGGTGAGCACGCCAAGTGAAGCTGGAAGCCAGGACTCTGGGGATGGCGCCGTGGGATCTAGGTATGTAATTCTCTTTTAATATCTTAATGATACAATAGAATGCATTCAGTGCCAAATGCTGTCAGTGCTTTAGAGGGAGCCTAAATATTTATGTTGACTTATTGCTTACAGCACAGAAATTCTCTGTTGTAAATTGGGTTAAAAATTTGCAGCAGTATTTTAGCTGTCACATGGTAGTAGTAAATAGTTTAAGTAGTTAAGTGGTTTCTATGATAATTTATTTTTAAAAAAGAGGTGTTCGTTAATTTAAACTTGTTCTGTTTAAACAAATGTACCGGTTACTTTGTGAATGCTCTGACTTCGAATAGTGTAAGACATCTTTGTTGTGCTTAATTCCCCCCTTGATAGTGGAGCATTGAAACAATTCAGTTAAGCAGCCTAGTTCTCTTCTGTTAAGTAGCTAATTCTGCCAAATAAGATTTTTTTAAAAATCATAACACAAAATACAAAATATCAGACCTGGAAAGATGGCCTCTTGCAGAAGACCCGGTGAGGTTTCCAGCACTCATGTCTGCCAGGCCACAGCCCTCTGTAACTTTAGTTCCAGGCCATCCAACCCCTGACCCCTGCAGGCACTGCACACACACTGTGCACTACAGACAAGCATGGTGCACACACATGCACACACACCAATAAAACTCTAAATAATGTATAAAGTGTCAGTGCTAAGGAAAGTACTGCCAAGAAAATACTGGTTTACCTACAAGTTTCACTGAGCTCATGTCCGCCTCATAAACTGTATTCCATGTTTGTTTTAGGATGCTCCATATATGTTGGAACTTGCTTTCCAGAAATTCAGTAATGTATCCTCTTTTTCTAAAAGCCACACTGGGGACCAGTTCTTCCTGTGTCCTACTTGTACATGGCAGTAGGCATGTTTTTATTACCAGCAGCCCCATTGCTACGGCTGAAATGAGAGTAAACACAATGGGTCACTCCACAGCTGATTCAGAGTCCTTATGTGCGGCTAAGAAGTTAGGTATCCTGCCCAGGAAAATGTCTTAGCCTCATCTTAAAGGCTGGCTTATAGCTCAGTGACCAGGGCGTAGCTAGCATGTGCAAGGCCCTAGCTCTTGGTCCCGGGCACTACAAGAGAAAACAGTTATTAAGATTTCTGTTTTATTTTTTCCCTTCTGCATATGTGTGCATGTGCCTTATTAAAGATAAAAATAGACAATAAAATATGATAGAGAAAGCAAACAAACAAAAACCCAGAAACAAACCCTGCAAATAAAAGGAGTTGGATGGCCGGAAAAAAAATCAATGCTGTATTCTGCTCTAAAATAATCAAATTATCACTAACAATTAAAAGGTACAAAAGTAGGATGAAGCGGGGCTCAACAGCTAAGAGCACATATTGCTCTTGCAGAGGACCTAGACGTGGCTCCCAGCATCCACACAGAGGCTCATAACCAGCTCTAATTCTAGTTCCAGAGAATCTGCTGCCTTCTGACCTCTGCTGGTATTAGGCACACATGCACTGGACAGACATAAGTGCAAGCTAACATTCATATATGTAAAGATAAAATCTAAAAATAAAAGTACAGAAAGTTTGCCAGCTTGAAGCTGAAATGTGCTTTCCAAAAATGACAAATCTAGCAATGCTGTTGTTGTGGGTTAACAATAACTCCTACTTAAGGAAAAAAAAAACACCTTTCTTTTGACAAGTAATATTACTCCTAAAATATAAATTGTAAAGACAGTTTAATCTAAATTAATTTTTAGGGCTAAAGTTATATTATTTACGCTTCCAGGCTTTAAGGTTTTTTTGTTTGTTTGTTTTTAAGATTTATTTATTATATATACAGTGTTCTGCCTACTTGTATGGCTGAAGGCCAGCAGAGGGCACCAGATCTCAGTAGAGATGGCTGTGAGCCACCATGTGGGTGCTGGGAATTGAACTCAGGACCTTTGGAAGAGCAAATGGTAATCTAACCTCTGAGCCATCTCTCCAGCCCCACCTTTTGTTTAAAAAAAAAAAATAGGGTCTAACTGTGTAGCCTAGGTGGCTTGGAATTTGCTCTGTAGATGAGGCTGGCTTCAAACTCAGAGATTCAATTATTTCTGTCTCCTGGTGCTAGGCTAAAAGGTGTGTGCCACCGTGTATGACACATCCATATTATTTTATGCAAACTTGTCAATATTCCTTTAAATATTTAATATTTAGATATTTTCAAGTGAAAAGTGTTTTTCTCTTCTATAACCAACATTGTAACAGTGAAAATCTTTCTCAACATAAGTTATTATATTTACTAAACTTCTTAATATTGCATATTATCTTTATTTGAATAATCTATAGTTTATGAGCTCATTGTATCTCATTCAAATAGGAATAGAGGGATTGTTTTAAAGCATTGTCAGTAAGTTTGTTTTTAAGAGTACTATGTAACACTTTATTTGTGTGTAGAGCAGATAGATATTCATTAAATTGCCAGCTTTTAAATTCTGTGATTACCACATAAAATAGATTTTCTGCTTTCACAGACTGCCACTCCAGTAATTGTATCATGAGCTTAAAGATGCTTTTTCAAAAACACTCAAAGGAGATTTTACTATCTTATGCTTACTGTAAAATGTATTTTATGACTTTCTGTAAAATAAGAAAATAAGTAACTTGATGATTTTAAGTGTTTGCTCTTATTAGAGAAAGTAAACAGTTTTTGTCTAAGTGTAACAGGAAAGAACTTTCAGATTTTAATTCAGAGTGTCCTGTGAAAGCACTGACTCACCTGCAAATAACTTTCAAGAAGGCTAAGTTTGTCCATTTTACACATACAAATAGAAATCTGAATTTTGTTGAGTCATCTCCAAGTTCCATAATGGGAAGATAATTTGTAGATGCTTAAAACAGCAATAAAATAATGCATTTTAAAATACATTGTATTTAAATAGAATACTCAGATCTGAAAGTAAAATGAAATGAGCTCATATGGAGCAGAAATGATCTTGAAAGAGTGAGAACAAATGTCACAGGAAATGTTTGAAGATGTGTTAGATGGACCTGTACACTCAGCTGCATTTTTTGGCCAGGATGGTCTAAGATTAGTCCACACAAAGAACAGGGAAAAGATAGAATTGACTTACAAGATAGGATGCTGTCAGATAACTCTTTAGATGATCAAGATTTCTGTTGGTACTGCTGATAATTTATGAATAACTGTAAAAAGATGAGCTGTCCGGTTTTGCATGGTGGAAGCTGTATTTCATCATCTCTGCTTACTTTCTCAATCACTTCTGCGCTAAATTTAAGTGATAGTTATTTGGTTAGGTAATCCATGCTTATTCGTTTCTTTTTTTCTACTTTTGATCAGTTTATTTCTAAGAATTAGGATTGTACTTTATGTGTCTAAAGAACCTTTTAATATATATAACCACACATTTTGAATGATGTATTTTTTAGTGCTGGCCATATTCTGAAATGAAGTTTTGCTCAACTAAAATGACAACCTCAACAAGGAGGTTTTATGTCCCTGGTCAGCTAGCGCCCTTGTGTGTTGTAACAGCTGTTGACAGAGCATTCCTTGGAGACCATCTCATCAAACTGCTTTGGTTTAACAAAGCTTATGTTTGTTGCTGTTCATTGCTCAGTACAGAGTAGGTCTTCACTGGGCCCTCTTTTCTTCACTGTATGTATACACCCTGTTTAAATCCTAAGATCCTTCCACAGAAGAGCAAGGGGTTCATTTATTTTATCTAATTGGTTTTTATTGATAAATAATGCAGGCAAGCTAAGAAATCATTTGTCATATTGAATATTATAGAACTAAAACTAGTTGTATGTTCTGTAATGTGAGAAGCAAACTGTCCCACAGAATGCTAGGACTAAATGTCTACACTGAGCCTTTCATGTGGAACAGTATTGCTGACGTACAAGAATGCCTGTGCTCATAATGACTAGATTTAGCTTAGGTGGAAAAGATCAGATACAAGCTGTTTACCCACTAGGCAGTGATAAAACATCACTATTTATTTAGGACTGAGATTTTCCTAAAAGTTAGGCAAATTCTTTTGAAAGGAATTTCCCCCCCTAGAAACAGAAGTCTTTAGCTCTTTTCTAAAGCAGTGACATGTAAGCCCAAGGCAGTGTTTAACCCATGACTTACAGCAAGGTCACATTTTTGAAATGTTAGCTATTTTGTATCCCAGTGGGGATAGTCTTGGTTTTCTTACCAAAAGGCTTATGTGTTGACTCATTTCCTTTACCAGTATGGCAATTTCCTGCACACATTTAAAGCTTTGGGCAAGATTAGAATATGCTAACTGTTTTTACTAATTTTTTTTTCATTAGGAATCTTAAACCTTTTAACTCTTTCATAGCCTACTTTGTTTATCATCCATAAATATGTATACTTGGTTTGTATGCTTTAGCTATTTGTGTCCCCTTTTGTGTTATACTAGTTTCCCACATTCTGAAGATGTACTGAATTATTCTGTTGTGTATCTGCGTCTTTAACGCTTGGTGCTTATTGTGTGCACTGGAACACGGGAGTTAGACCTGGTGTTGGGCTTTGCTCTAGTCTTACTAACCAGCTCTCGTAGTGCTTCGTTGCAGTAAGTGGTACTTTAGTGTTGGCTGTTCATAGGATGCATTTGCTTGACTAACTTCTGACCTTTTTTACTAATGCTTCATGGTTGTCCTACAACCACTTAGGACGCTGCACTGGGATACAGACCCATCAGTTCTTCAGCTTCACTCAGATTCCGACTTGGGGTATTGCATAGATTTATTATCTTCCCTCTTTAATGATTAACTTGCTTCTTTGTGAAACTGTCCTAATCTTAACTTTGCATAAGTTTCTAAAATTGTGTCTAGTTAAGAGTTGTATTTTACTGTAGCACTTCATTTATCCTTTTCTAATTAGTCTTCATATGTGGTTTTCTAGGTACCATAAGTTTGCCTGCTTAAATGGCAAAATTCTTTGTTATTTCCATTTTTGATACACTTTTCTAAGATATACTAAACATTTTTCAGATTTAAATATATATATATATATACACACACTATTTTTAATTGACCCTTTTCTGTTACTTGATATGAAAATTAATTTTTCTATAATAAAATTAATCACTGAGTTTAAAGTCCTGGAAGGAACAAGATATGTTAGTCTCTATGCTATGGCCCTGAATTTCTGTTTATTTGTTGCATCACTTGTTCATTCATTCATTCTAGGCTCCAATACAAATTAAGAATATTTGCTGTGGTTATTGTTTGTGACTAAGACAGCTCTTCTCCATTGGTAGTTTGCAGCTCCTGAAACATGCAGTCATATGTCTGAGCATCTGAAGCAAGAATAAATAAGCCTTAGGTTGTTACATATAGGAAAAAAATCTCTGAGCTTCTTGTTCATTAGCCACAAGACCACTCTCTGGCCACACCAAGTCTTCTCCCTCCCCTCTCTCCCTTCCCTTTGGTTTCTTGTTTTCAGTAAATGTAGTGTTTGGAGAAGTGAGGTATTACCTACCTCTTCTACAAATCTTAGAATTTAAAAACTTTTCTTCTACTATTAGGTTTCTTGAACTTTCAGGTTAGTAATTTGCTCCTAGAGCTGTTAGCCTGCCCTCTCTCTTTTTTTACCTAGGTAAGCAAATAATGTATCTAATGGTTGGCATCTTAAAAATTAAGAGTAAGAAATTATTACTTCAAACTTTATTCTTAGACTTCTCTAGATTGCTTCGAGTCTCCTTAAATTTTGCCATTTAATTATTTGATGGTACTTTTTCCCCTAAGGCTAAGCTATTCCTAAGGTAGAGAACACATTAACAATGTTCTATGGCTCACATGTAGTACTTTAGAGCAAGAATTGTTTTGTTTTTAATTATGCTTTTCCTCTTTCAGGATAGTGTCTCATGTAGCCCAGGCTGGCCTCAGACTACTGAATCCTATGTGCCTGTCTCCCAGGCACTTGGACTGCAGATGTGCACCACCATGCCTGGCTCACAAATTAATTTTTCCAGTGTGTTAAATTTATTGCACTTTTTTCATAAAGAATCTAATATAGTTGTTGAATAAAATGGGAACATGTTTACTATGTCCTAACAGTGGCATAAAACAGTGTTTATGAAACATGGGAGACATTTATTGCAGATACTAGGGAAGTTGCAACAATATTGATATTGGATGTCCTCTCAAGAGATTTTTATCATTGAGGACTTTTGGCAGGTCAGAAGCATACTTTAGCTTATAATTTAAATACCAAATAATCAAGCAAAAATCTCTGGAATAACTAATAAGAGGTATTTTTCTCTTGGTCTGTATTTCAACTCTTCTGTAGTTTCATATATTCAAGACACTTGTTACTTTAGGCTTAGAATATTTCAACATTAGTTTGTCCACTGTGAATGACAAACAATATTGACTATGTAGAAATTGAAAAGAATTAAATAATTTATTTTAAAATTCATACCGATGTGATTCTGATGTCTACCAAATGTAAGAAATAGAAAAAAGGCTTCTCTGGGCTGTGGAGACAGCTTGGGATAAAGACCCTTGCCGTGCAAGCCTGGCTCTCTGTGTGATCCCTGGAACCTACATAAGGGTGGGTAGAGAGAAATGACCCCACAGAGCTGCCCTCTCACCTACACACATGTGCACACACTCGCATGTGTACACACACGCACGCACATATGCACACTCGCATGTGCACATACACACTTGCGAGTGTACACACACATGCACGTGCGTGCATGCATGCACCACATATGCTCACACACGCTATAAAAACTTATTTAAAGAAAAAAAGAAAAGGCTTTCAACAGAAACCTACTTTCAATCTTAAAGTCAGTGTCTGCTAATGGTAGTGGAACTAGACAAGGGCTGGGTGAGGTGCCGGCCTCTTGCAGAACTCCGCCATCATAATTACTAGTTCTTACAACCTAGCAGCCTATTCTCAAACTCCTGTCTGCTCAGACTGTTACTACCTAGACTCTTGCCCTAATAAATGACACTACTCAAACTTTGAAATGAAAAATAAGTACCCTGAGTGATTCAGAAATATCTTTTTTCTGTGCTACCTTTTAATCTTTTTGCTAAAGTAAAGCCAATTCATTGTTCACCTCACATTTCTCAAGTTAAGTGGGGTTTTAAATCTCAGTGCTAGGGGCAAATAAATATTCAGTTCTTAATTTTAAAAGATAACATGCTTGACATAATTAAAATTTATCATTTTTTTGTATTTAAAAGCATTTATATTTACTTATTTAGACGAGGACCTATTAAGCTTGGAATGGCCAAAATTACTCAAGTTGATTTTCCCCCTCGAGAAGTCGTCACATACACAAAGGAGACTCAGACCCCAGTTACAGCTCAACCCAAAGAAGGTGAGTGTCTGACCTTAACATGGCTGCTGTTAGGACTGTTAGTGGGTAGATGCGGAGCTTTTTCTTCTTATCTTTTATGTTTGATGTTTAGGGGGTGAGGGAGTGTGGTGTGTGCACACGTGCGTGAACATGCCGGCCAGAGGAGGGCGGGGATCCTGCTCTGTCACTCTGCCTCATTGCCTGAAGACAGGCTCTTTCACTGAACCTGGACTACACTGGCAGCTAGCAAGGCCCAGCTATCCTCCTATTTCTGTCCTCTACAGGCGCACACACACATGTGGGCCTGCTGGTTGGTTTGTTTGTTGCTTTTTAAAATGTGGATCCTGGGGATTTGAACTTAGATCCTCATACTTGCCACAACAAGCACTTTACCCACTAGCCATCTTCCTAGCTTTGACATTTTCTTAGAGCCCCATTATAAGCTAACAATGCTTCACAGTTTCTGTATTTACATACATATCTTTTTAAGTCACATTGTAATGAACTCACAAATTCAAAATCCCACACAGCCAAGCTAAGATAGCTCCTCAAACATTTACCCAGTGGTTTTCTACTATTTATTTAAGACTTTTAAAGGCCAGAGAGATGGCTCAACAGTTAAGAGCACTGGCTGCTCTTCCAGAGGGTCCCGCTTGAAGTCCCAGCACTCATATGGCAGTTCGCAACTTTCTGTAACTCCAGTTCCAGGGGATCTGACACCCTCCCACAGACATGCATTCAAGCAGAATACCAATGCTCATAAAATAAAAATAAATAAGTAATTTAAAAGTTTTTACTTTCTGGCTTTTTATTGATTTAAATTTAAGTCCAGTCTTCAATTTGTCACTAATGTGTCCTTTTTTGAGTGAGAAGTAGAAAAGCTTATGTTATATTTCCATGTCAAGCATATTTTTTTCCAAAAGAGATTGTGTGCCACTGTAAAGGAAGTACTTTTTTTCCTGTAGAATATAATGTATTCGGATAATACTGTTGATATTGTTCAGAGCAATAAGCACAGTCTTGGGCTGGGGATCTAGTGGGCTCTAGAGCGCTTGCCTAGCATGTGTGAGGCCCAATCCCCAGGACACGGAAGCAAACAGCTGACCAGTGTAGGCCTAATTCTTAAGCTTCCTCTTAGGACTTAAGTGCTGTGTTGATTATTGAGTAGCCTTTAATCTGGGTGTAGTTTGAGGTCCTACACATGGATTTTTATATTGAAAAGAGTCCTCTGGCTTTTAAACCAGAGTATTATTTTTGTAAGTTAAAGATAAATTTTTTTTCTTTCACTTTCTTTTTGGTTTTTCAAGACAGAATGTCAATGTTTAACAGCCCTGGCTGTCCTGGAACTCACTTCTTAGACTAGGCTGTCCTCAAACTCACAGTCCTGCCTCCAAGTCCTGGGATTTAAGGTGTGTGCCACCACTGCATGCCTTCAGGTATCATTTGATAGCTAATGACTCAAGCACAAATAAATATGATAGTTTTTTTTTTAACCAGCTAAACTAATGAATTTATGTTTCACATAACAGAGACTTAAATAAGATTCTGAATATAAGCCTATAATCTCTTATGTAAAAACCTTTGGAGCCATATATGTATTGGGTCTTGTAACCACTCAGCCTTTAGGAAAGTGGTCAAGTATATTACCAGACACTAACACTCCAATGACATCTTAGAACACTGATGTTTCAGAAATAAGAGGTATAAGCATACCGAATGTGATAAGTAATAATTATAAATAGCTTTTCTTACGATCATGTCAGGTTAGCCAGTATATAAGTTAGGATTTTGGAGCTGTTGACACTTTGGGAATTTTGTGTAAGGCACTGTGGGACCGTTACAAATACTCTTCTAATAGTTGGTGTATACGGTGCATTTCCCCTATTTATCTATAGAAAATCAAGTGCTGGAATTTAGCCTAATGCTTCATTTATCTTTAAATTTTCAGTTAAAATTTTTCAGATAAGTTGGGGTCCATAAGCTCTAGATAAAAATTAAGTTGGTTTCTGTTGTTGTTTTCCCCAGTGTGGAATTTCTCAGGGCTAGGCCTTTACTGTTCTTGAGCTTTGCCAGCTTGGCCAAGAGCCTAGTGCTTCCCGCTCTGACGCCTGTGTCTGGCGTGTGGTGGGCACTCACTGCAAACCTAAAGGGAGCACTCAGAGTTACCTACTTAGGAGAAGTCTTAGCTGTCTGGGGTACTTAATTTCCTTGCTTTCCTATGAAAGCAACTGCTGAGACATATATTGTTTTCAAGTGTTAGTTAATTGTTGATGAAATTTGGATGAACAGCTGTGGTTAGTCCAGTACTTATTGAGTGTATCCTAATCACCATGTGTTCTTAGGTCCAAGTCCAGAAGCAGAAAGATTGTAGAGTCCACATCTAGGGGATCTGATGCCACCTTCTGGCTTCTGTGGGCACACACACACACGCGCGCACGCACAGACACACTACCATTACCACCACCACCACCAACCTCAAACATGGAACCTTAATTCTTATTTGCACACAAAGAAGCTAAAAATAAAATAAATAAAAAAGAGGTCATTTCAAGGCTTACCATTTAGTAACTACAATTCCAAACCAAGTCTTAACTGGTTCTAAGATGGATTTTCTCTCTCATGTTGCCACGAAACAGCAAATTTTGTATATTTATGATAGCAGCCTACACTAAGTGGCTTTAAGCATCTTTTTTTAAAAAAATTACATTCCAATACAGCTGTAGATAGTGAAATTTTATCTCAGTATATCTTAAAATAAATATTGCCTAAAAGTGCCAAGTGTACTGGTTTGGAACTGTGATTTAACAGCACTTGATTCAGGAGAGTGTGGTTTGGATAGCATGTTGGTGTGGCTGCAAAGGAGTGTGTCATTTTACTGGTGCTCTCCAAGAGTGAGTAAGCGCCTCAGCCTACCCCTGATGATAGAGCCGAGGGAATTGTTCTTTACTGACAGAAATGCAAGTGGCAAGATGGGTGGACGGAGTCCATCCACTCCACCGACCTTTAAACTTTTCTGTGTAGACTAGATTTAGAGGTTCATTTTATAAAGGTCTGTTTGCTCACTTACAGCCTAGCAAGTGTTCATTGGGTTTACTGAATGTCCGTCATGTGTATCTGAAGGCACTGGATGACCTTTTCCTTGCTTTTGTGGTTACTTATGGAGTATCCATGCGGAGAAGGAGAAGCATATGCTCACTTATACCATGAAGCCATCCATAATTATCACAACTACCTACAAAAATTAGATAATTTGGGTTTTTTTAATGTTATTACAATTAATTCAATGACATTAAACTTTGTCCCCATGTTGTAGAAATTTTAGAGGTAAGAGGGGGAAAAAAAAAAGACATTGAATAAGATTTTTATAATTGTAAAAACACTTTGTGCTTAAGTCCATTCATTGCTTTAACTCAGGACTTCTCGGACTCAGTCCAGATGGTTATTATCTAACAGTCACCTAAGGAGCTGCAGTGGGGTTTTTGGTTGCATGTTTGCCTCACATTCATGAAACACTGGGTTCAAGCCCCAGCACTGCAATTTTTTAAGATTGTAATTATCTGAGAGAAGAAAAAAAAAATTCACCATGAAAAAAAGAATTGGAGTCTCCCAACCGGAGTGTAACAGTAAATTCAGAAGGCAGTGTAATAATCAGTGTAGGAGTCATGTGAGTGAGTGAAAATTGGTCTTCAGTCTTACCAATCTTCCTTTTATTTAAATAGCTAAACTATCCTTTTAAAAGGTAGTTCCATTTCTCTTTGTTTTTCCCTATTCTAGCTATCTTCTTACTGTCAAGTTTGCTCTGTGAGTTGGTGGTACTGTTTCTGAATCAAGGTGCTTCGATGTCTTAAAGCGCCTACTGTGAATGAAATTGGCTAAGACCATGTGACCTCAGCCAATTCCCTTCTCTGCAGGTAAACAGCTTCCAGAAGGCCAGAGTGGGGCCACAGGCACACTCCTCTCACTCATTTTCTGCCTTTACCTTTTACAAGTTTTAACTCTTGAAAATAGCATGTTTTTTAGTCCATCTCTTTGATGTGGACTTTTGTTATTGCTTGTTTGTTTTGTTTTTAATTATAAAAAGTGCTTAACGTAGGAAGAAATCCTAAAGGCTCTAGCCTAACTAGCTTGCTTACACCTTTGGAAACTGACCCTGGGAAGTTAGTTGATGAACCTAGGTCTGCTGTGGGAGAAACACCAGACAGCCTGCCACGCCTCCACTCCACTTTATATCTGGAGGGATTTCTGATCTATTGCTTATTGGTTTAATGAACTGGATGTTAATGTTGATTAGCATTTATAATATACAGAAGATTGTTATATGTAAGCAACTTGTAATCTTTTGTTGTATAATCTTATTATCTAGCACCTACACTTCCCACTTTGTAGACAAAACTTGTAGACCTTCTAGTAAATAATATAGTATTAGCCTTATCTAAAATGGAGTTTTAAAAGGCCCCAAAATAAGATATGTATTTAACAAATTGGTTTTAACCTTTAATATGTGAGATTATAAGTAGAACCAAACATTATATCATTTGTTCCTAATTTTGAACTGAAGGATTTAAATCTGAATAAAACTATGGCCCAGGGGAAAATGTAATATTTAGTAAGACCACACATAACTGATTACTAGTGATACCAATATAACCAAAATAAAATCCAAATTTTCTGCTTACAGAAGATACGTGAAGGGGCTGGAGAGATTGGTGGTTAAGAGGATTGGTTGCTCTCCTAAAGGACCTGAGTTTGATTTACAGCACATCATGTGAGCACAACTGTCTGTAACCTCAATCCCAGCAGGCCGCACTATCGCTGGCCTCTGTGTGTACTGCACATACATACGTGGGCCACAGACATATATGCAGGCAAAACAATTATACATATAAAATAAAGATTAAAAATAAAGACTCTGTTGAAACAAATTCCATATTAAAGTAGATGGCATATGCTATTATCCCTTTCTTATTTTCCCCTTAACATTATATCTAAATTCAAAATACTGGTGATTAAACTGTCAGCTCTGTTTCCCTTATTGAAAATCCAAATTATTAAGCAAATACAAGTGATTCTATTCAAGATATAAAAAAAAGCAAACCCAAGAAAAGAATGATTCTTATCAATACACTGATATAACTTTCTCCTATTGAAGATTGTCATAAATATTCATTTGATTTGAAAGTATAGGAAGATAGATTTATAAGGGTGGTCAGAGTGGCTCAGTGGATAAAGATTCTTGCTACCTTCCAACCCTGATGGCTGACTTTGATCCCCAAGACGTACATGGTGGGCTTAACGCCACAAGTCATCCTCTGACGTTCACATGTGCATCATGGCACATATGGGCATGTGCCTGCCCACATAATACACACGATAGATAGATAAATAGATAGAAAGATAGATAGACAGACAGATAGATAGATAGATAGATAGGGTTTAAGGTTATTTAGAAAATATTAAGGGGGGGCTGGAGAGATGGCTCAGTGGTTAAGAGCACCACCTGCTCTTCCAAAGGTTCCGAGTTCAATTCCCAGCAACCATATGGTGGTTTACAACCATCTGTAATGTCATGTGATGCCCTCTTCTGGCCTGCGGGTGTGCATGCAGGCAGAACACTGTATACATAATAAATAAATAAATAAATCTTAAAAAAAAAAAAAAAAGAAAGAAAATATTAACGGAAAATCATCCCTCTCTGGTCTAGAATTTTAAACTGCTGACAGGGGAATTCCCACTGTTGATAGATGTTTACAGGGTTATTCATCAGTTGAAGTTTTGTAAGTTGAATCATTTTTATGATCAGCAAATTCCCTGCTTTGTTAGAAATTTATCATAGGATATTAAATCATCTTAGATTAACAATGAACTGGTTGCCAACAGTAATATTTCCTGAACAGCAATGCACTCGTGAAGAGATTTATTAACTTGATGCTGAAAATCACAAGAGATCTATACGCTACAATGTTTGATTATCATGTGCTCTCTAAGATAGTGCATATTTCTGCTGAAATGAGGCTATTGTAGAATTATTCAAAAGTGTATCTGTGGCTTCTTAAACACACCCTAAGTGTGAGTGCGTGTAAGTGAGAGAGCCTGTTCCAAAGACACCTTCCTTCAGTTGAACAGAGGCCACCCACTTCACAGATGACTAACTGATCAACACACCGCTTTGCTGATTATTCTAGCAACTCCTTGCTGTTGTCTCAGGGTGCAGCTTCACTTACAGAACAGTTTTTTTTCTTTCCATCTCACCAAAACGCATCACAGTTTTGGTGTTAACTTGAACTAAGAGCTCAGTGGTTCATTAAAGCTAGTTTTAGCACGCACTGACAGGAGATGCGTCCCCACCTCTCTGCACTCTGTACTCCTCAGCCTGTAACCTCAGCTTCTCTGTCAGGGAAAGCATGGAGTTAACCACTTAGCATGTAGTAATGAATATTCATCAGAACATTGATGTGGCATGGCAGTCTTCCTGCTCCCTTCCAGTCCTCCCGTGTTAAGTATTTAAGTAAGCTTATCATGTAACAAGAAGTCTCCGAGACAGTCTTTACAACTCTGGTGCTGCATTTGGGGCCATATTAGTGGTCCTATGACATCCATTGGTCATGGTTGTAAAAGTTCTTAGTAAGAAAGGCATATCAACTCAGAGGAACATTCTTTTACTTGAGACACACACACACACACACACACACACACACACACACACACACACTTTATATATATATAGATATATGTTTTTGTATATATACATATATAGTAAATCATCTACTATATATGTGTAAGTATTATATATAGACATATATATGTCTATATATGCATATATGTAGGTGATTACTTAAGATATTCTTTATAACAAAAATAGTCCATTTTTAGTTTTTTTAGAGCAGCTTAATACTTGCTTTTATATTCTTGGAAAATGACTTAGGTTAATGACCTTTCTGAAGCTTGATTTAAGTACTAATTATATTTAATCATTGTAGGAAAGAATATGTGTTCATTGATTCTGAAATAACATTCTAAGCGGTGAGTTGCTGCTAACCACCCAGCTGCAGTGTGGCCTGGCAGATGCTCAATAGCAGACAGACACAGAGCAACGCCAACGCACTTCACCTACATGTACTATTTCAGAAGGGAAGAGTCTCTGTAAACAACATCTTTCCTGTTAAGTATGCAGATTAGGAGGTCACTTAGCACTACAATATGCTGGCTCCATGTACTGCGGCAGGAGCTGGTGCTCGTCTGTGGGAATGACACTTAAGTGGTGTAGTGCAACAGAGCAGAGGGCGTTGTGGCCAGGAGACTAACTTGTAACTCACCATCCTGGAGAATGGCTTGTCCATGCTGATGCCTACATCCTTAAGTTTGCAGTGTACACACAGTGAAGCTGCCAGTTGATAGAACTGACTAGGAAAGCTGATAGCATTTGCAAATAGTAAGATATATTTTTTCTCAAACTAAGTATTAAAAAAAAAAACCCCACAGTACTGTATGAGAGCAACACTCATACTAAATTTTTCATGAAAATAGAATCTCCTGTTAGTCTAGAAGTCAACGTATAAGTAAATGTAATTAAATTATTTTATTCCAGTATCCTGCCAATTGTTTTATGGCAGAGTCTCATCCTAATGTCGGAATAGGGTAAGATAGAGTCACCGTCAAGCACACTGTTTTCACATTAATAACCCTTTGTGTATGAGAATTCATCTAAGAAGGAGTAGTGTCTTTCTGTTTCTCTATGTGACTATTTTGCCCCCCAAAAAGCTTTCATTTTTTTAAGTAGCACAAAAGCTGTAATTGGCATGCTTTGTAAGGAAGTGTCAGTGTGCAACAGAGTGGAGATCGCTAAGAATTCTTTTACGTGTTCTTTCCCCTCTGCACCACCGCCTCCTCAGCAGGGTCACTGAGATCACTAGCTTTTCTTGAAATGGCCATTTTCACTGGCAGGTGCATTATACCCTGTATTTTCAGATTGTTTTTCCATTCTGAATGTTTGGCAGGTTGATTGCTCTGGCTGCATTGACGGAGAAAGGGCTGACAAATGCGGTTGGGCTGGCTGAAAAGACAGTGATTACTGTTTTCCTTTGTGGCTGATTGAGGCCCTTGAAAGGAAAAATTTTAACCTTCACCATTTGGTTCAAAAGTATGAGCATATATTGAAATCACTCGTGCCATTTATCCCAGTTCTGTAAACTTGTCAGACGTAAAAATCGCTCAATTTCAAGTAATGTACGATTGGCATACGTCATTGTCATTCTGATTAAGTTGGAGGTTGTATCATTGTATGCGTTATACAGTGTCATTTAAAGCTTTCTGTGCACAGGTACAGCTATATTTTTATTGCTTATACTATAGAGTTGGACAGATTTTCTTAGCTCTCTAAACCTAACACTGTGTGTGGTTTGGCAGCTGGTGTGGCCTACAAGCTGCATTTTGTTTGCAGGGTAAAGGCTTGTCTGCAGCCTCCTGGAGTGTGGGTAATTGCACAGGCTCACCATTGGGGAGAGACACAGCATTGGAAGCAGTCAAGCGGAAGAATGTTATGCCATCCCCTTGCCACCTTGCCGCAGAAAGACACAATCCCAGCAGTGCCATCTGGTTGCTGCTATCTAGTCAGCTGGCCTGGCTGCTGGGACCATGACTTGGCAGCTGGTTCCCATCCTTGACCGTTCTTTTGTGTAGGTTGTGTGTGTGTGTGTGTGTGTGTGTGTTAGGTCATTTTGTGCATGGGTCAAGGAAATGACTGTAACAGACAAGGAAAGTCCCCTTCTGAATAGGCTTTCATTACTGGGGATGCACTCTGTTGCAGATGCCTGCTGCCATTCCCTAATCGACAACTGAAATGTGTGTGAGCAATAAAAATCTTTGGTTTTCTTCATGAAATCTACCTTGGGTTGTAGCTTAAGGAGATGGTGGAGTTATATGTCCTGTAACATTTTAAAATAAATTATTTTGTTATATACTGGTTTGGGGATTCATGAGATTTGATAATTTAAAAAGCTGTATAAACATTGCATATTTCCATTTATTTTTATTAAAATTAAAGAAAACTGTTTTATGTGCTTATTGCTACATCATACAGTGATAGATAATGAGACTTGCATTTAAAAATGACAGAATAGAAAATGTGATCTCCAAGCTATTATCTTTAAAATCTGCCTCTCAAATAACAACCTGAGAGTTAATGTAAGCATTGTTATGTCCTAGAAAGACCCATCAGACACTGATGGTTTCAGATCACAAGTAAGCAGCCATCTCTGTGGGCTGCTTCAGACGTTTGATTTTCTTCAGTCTGCAGCATTAATGTGTCAGCATGCGCTACACAACTGTGTAGGAATCACATGGTGTTCTGCCTAGGATAGTAATGCTTGTTAGCTTTTAAAGACGTGCGCAAGGAATTCATCCTACTTGTAGCTTCCTGATGCTTTACATAGTTACAGAATTTAGGGTAACTCTTGATGAGGTACCACAGATCTCTCCACAAATCTAGAGTTTCCATTTCATCCTCTAAGTTGGTGCCGTGAAATTCCTGTTGTTTGTACCTGGTCTTCACCCGGAGGGTCTGCTTCACCTGAAGGGAGTTGTGATGCTTCTGAGATGCTACATCAGAACTGGTTGCCAGCTGTCTGTATTAAGCTAGTGTTTGTTTATTGTTTCCCTCCTTGATCAGATGAGGAGGAGGAAGATGACGTAGCGACTCCTAAACCTCCTGTTGAACCTGAAGAGGAGAAAACTGTAAAACAAGATGAAGAAAGTGATAGCAAAGGTATCTTAGCATATTTAAGAAATTTTCTTGTGATTGATTTTTTGTTTTCGGTTTTTCTGATTCCTCTTAAAACTTGTTTTATTATTTGTGAGTTAAAGTAGAATAAAATGCTCTAAATCAAAGAGGTGAGCTTCATTTTAAAAGAATGTGTGGCAGTTCTTGAACCAAACTGTAACAGTGAGCTGACAGGATTTAATTGGCCTAAATCATACTTTTAAAATAAAACCTAACCCTCCCCTTTTCCCCCCAGCTCCTCCACATGAACTAACTGAAGAAGAAAAGCAACAAATTTTACACTCAGAGGAATTTTTAAGTTTCTTTGATCATTCTACAAGAATTGTAGAAAGAGCCCTTTCTGAGCAAATTAACATCTTCTTTGACTACAGTGGAAGAGATTTGGAAGACAAAGAAGGGTAATGTTTGATTCCTAAGATCATAGTTTTTGTAGCCTTAAATTATGTGAATATTAAGAGTAACATAAGTTGTAACGCTGTCTTTTGTGGGGGGTGATCTTTTTCTATAGGGAAATTCAAGCAGGTGCTAAGCTATCATTAAATCGACAATTTTTTGATGAGCGCTGGTCAAAGCATCGGGTTGTTAGTTGCTTGGATTGGTCATCTCAGGTAAAGTAGAGCAAAACTGGTTGTCATTAACTCACTTGTTAGTTCTAATTAGCATACAGTTTTATTTTGGTTGGAGCACTGTTTGTAATTAAGTCTGTGTATCATTTAAAATAGGTAATAACAGGTGATGGCTCTAACGTTGGCATTATCATGTTGACTTGTGTGCCTTGGAAGGAAGAATTGGAACTGTTTTTAGATTTGAAATTCAAGACTTTATGCCCAAGCATAAGTTTTCTAATTTAATCACCCACTGAACACCTGATATAAAATTTAAACATTTTAATGAACTATTTTAACATTTAAGCATTTTAAGTGTTAAACTGTGCTAATTTAAAATTGGATTGACTTCTTAGTGTGTATTAACTATGAAGGTAATTTTCAGAAAAATCTGATAGACAGCTAAGAACATAAAATTCCTAACCCTTTTTTTTTTTTTTTTTTTTTTTTTTCTCTTTGGTTCTTGTGAGCAGTATCCAGAGTTACTTGTAGCTTCCTATAATAACAATGAAGAGGCTCCTCATGAGCCTGATGGTGTGGCCCTCGTGTGGAACGTGAAGTACAAAAAGACTACGCCCGAGTATGTGTTCCACTGCCAGGTAAGATGCTCACTCAGCTGTCTTCCCACGGCTACGGCTTCAGTCATGACTTTAGACACGGGCTTCTTTCTTTCCCTGTCAACACAATCCCATTGGCTTGTCATTTACTAAGCCACGCTGTGTTTGCAAACAGTTGCCGAGCAGAAAGCTGACCACTCTCACGTCAATATAATCTGCCTTTTATAGCTTTCCTAGCATCGCTAGTGTTCAGCCACACTACAGTCCTTTGCAGTTGTGACTTTCTGTGCTTGTGATTGACCATATGGAAGGGATCTTTTGGAAAATGTCTTTCCCATGGGGAGTTTCTCAGGGAATTATTGCAGGATATACTACTAGCCATCAGCCTGCTGACTCACCTAAACAAGGCCTGAGAAATTGCAACTAGATTAAGTAAAACCATGTGGCTGAAGTAGGAAGCAGATGTAGATTTTTAAAAATGGATTTAGCAAAAGGTTAGAATTTGTGACTCTTTGTGATTGTATAACTTAAAATCTTAATAATGCCATAATCCAAATTAAGCACTTTGAATGAAAACTAGTATATTCTTAACTGTCATATTACAGTAAGAAGTCAGTCACAGGCCAGCTTTCCTTTAAAAACTAATTGATTGAAGCAGGTTTTATTTTGTTTGATAATTATGTAAACATATAAACATCACATTTGACTATTGAACAAAAACAATTCTAATTTTGTTCTTAGAAAATTAAAATGGAATGGACTGTTTTTTAAAAATTCTAATACTGTAAGTAGTAAAGAGGGACTATTTCAGTTAGTAGGGTTTTTTCCTATTTCATCAGACTCCACTTAAATCTTAAATACAAAAATTCTACTTTTTTGCAGTCAGCTGTAATGTCTGCTACATTTGCAAAATTTCATCCAAATCTTGTTGTTGGTGGTACATATTCAGGCCAAATTGTGCTTTGGGATAACCGTAGCAATAAAAGAACTCCTGTGCAGAGAACTCCACTGTCAGCTGCTGCACACACAGTGAGTAACTAGTTACTTCATTAGACTTGGGCATGCCTTCCCCACCGGCTGTGGGAGGACCTGGTAGAGTGGGGTCCGAACATGCTTCCTTGTATGTGGGAGCTGTGTATATCAGAAGATCATCTCTCTTCTAAGACAACCTTTTATTAATCAATGTAAGAGCAATTCAAACTAACTGATGGAGTCCTGGCTCAACAATGCTTAAGGTCCTGGGTTCAACTCCCAGGAGGTAGAAGACAAAAGCTGTCAGGTTATAAAACTGGTTTGATATGAAATGAAATACTCAAAATTAGACTAATTTTATCTGGGATTTGTTTTTGTTTGTTTTAAAACCCTCTGAAAACTCCTTTTCATGTCTTTATAGCACCCTGTCTACTGTGTAAATGTTGTTGGAACACAGAATGCTCATAATCTGATTAGCATCTCTACTGATGGAAAAATTTGTTCCTGGAGTTTGGACATGCTTTCCCATCCACAGGTAGGGGAAACTTACAAACATGCAAATTTGAAATTAATGATAGTCTTTAATTACATATATACTGCAGTGTGCATTTCATCATAAACTATTTTTATACTCTTACACATAAACATAGGTGTACGTTGATAATTCCAACATATATCAACCCTTTTTTCATTTAACTGAGGTAGGTTTATAATAATAGTGTATTAAAACAATAGCTTGTAAACCAGTTAAAATTAGAAGTTTTTAATGAAGATTTGAAATTAAAGCTTTCCAGAACAATTTTCTCCTTTTTTCTCTATGTAGGATAGCATGGAGTTGGTTCATAAGCAGTCAAAGGCCGTAGCTGTGACATCTATGTCCTTCCCTGTTGGAGATGTCAACAACTTTGTTGTGGGCAGTGAAGAAGGTTCTGTGTACACGGCATGTCGCCATGGCAGGTAAACCTAACGGGAATTAGCCATTATTTAAAAGTTTTCCCTTGAGTCATTTCATTGAAATAACTTGTTCTTTATTTAAGTAGATCCTCTCTTAGGCTTGTGACATTAAATTCAAGCACCTAAAGCTTAATTTCTTTTTTAACAATAGTAGCTTGGATTCACGTGTTTTGGATTGTGTGGGCTATGGTGTATTGTAGGGATTTGTATGTGCATGTGTTCACAGAAGTTACTGGTAGGAGGCATGTTCAGCAATTAGAATGCAGTGTGCATGGACCACATATTGGCCCTCAGGCTTGTCAATGGGACTGTCACCTGTTTTCTGTTTGGGTTTATTTGAACTTGGAGTTGTAGTCCTGGCCCGCTGATAATGGTATAGCAATGCCATTACATATGTTAGCCTGAGTCATATTTACCCTGCCCTTCAGTCTGTTGTGAAATTGTCTAGCTGGACACCTGGACTTCATTCCCAATACAGATCACCTTCACTCCGAAGCTTTTGATCTAAATCATTCCTTTGTCCTAATTCTACCAGCATGGATGGATACTGGTCTTTTGTGTTCTCTTGTCAACAGCATGGTGTTTATGTCCCCACTCCATTAGTAGTGTTATCAAATCTGAACACAGTGGCATTTGGCATAAGCTATGCAGATGAACTGTGAACACAGAATTGTGTTTGAAATTAAATCAAGGTCTGGTATATAAACCCACAATAAGATACATATTGGCTGGGTGTGATGGTGCAGGCGTTTAATCTCAACACTCTGGAGGCAGAGGAAGATGGCTGTTTGTGTATAAAGCTAGCCTGGCCTACATACTAAGTGCTAGACCAGCTCAGGCTACTTAAGACCCTGTCTTAAAAGTGAATAAATAAAAATATTAAGAAAATTAAATATGGTATAATTGCAAGAGAGTTTCCTAACATTTTTCACTTTTGTGAAATAGCAAAGCTGGAATCAGTGAAATGTTTGAGGGGCATCAGGGACCCATCACTGGAATTCACTGTCACGCGGCCGTTGGAGCAGTCGACTTCTCACATCTGTTTGTCACTTCGTCATTTGACTGGACAGTAAAACTTTGGACAACTAAGGTATCTGAAATGCAGCATTCTGCTCATCTGGTCAGTTTTCTGACACAAGGTGGTGCTCTAACACTGCAGGGAAAGACTCAGCTCTGAGCCGTCTCAGAATTGTTTCCCGATAAGTAAAACCAGGTTAAAAAAAAAAAAAAGTTACACAGTGTGAAAGTATGCTGATGGTATGATGCTGACAAATAGGGTGACCCCACAAAAAAATTGAAGATTAGTCTTCCTACCACTTTAGGCTTTTCAAGCAAAGATTTGTTTACTCTGAGGTCATTGGGAGGAAGCCCCTGGGTAGCCTATACGCCCTCATTCAGCCCCACACAAAGACATTCATTTGCTCTGTGGAGAGCTAAGAGGCTTCGGTCAGGACTGCAGTGGCTCCCAGACCTGATGGGAAATAGAGAAAAAACAGACCATTTGCAGTGAGTCCTGTACCATAGGCCACACAATAAACTTGAATCAGTAAGGTTGTTGTGAAGGCACCTGTTTGTTTTCTTATTGAAATCTAACCAGTTTTGTTTATTGAGGCTTAGTTACCCAGTTACTTGAAACACCCACTTAGTGAAGGAAGTCTTTCCTAGTCCTCCAGTAATTCCAGTGAGTGTAGCCTAGCCTAGCAAAGCTTAGGGAGCGTGGCCTCATAGGGAGCATGGCCTCATTGGGAGACTTTGTCATTTTGCTGGACCTTTTTTTTTTTTTTTTTTATAAATGTAACTCGCTTGCTTTCCAGTTTTCCTGCAGGATCATAGTGTTGCTAGGAGAGCCACGCACTCAGTATATCCTAGTCTATGCAAGCTGCGTTTGAGGCTTTGTTTTTCCTGTCCATCTACTCTCTCGTAATGTTGGCTGTTTGAATCCTTTACCAAGGAACAATGCTGAGAGGCATGCTGTGGTTCTTAAAGATCTTTGAGGAAATATAGTGTTTTTTAAAAGATACCTACTACTGTCGTGAGCTACTGTTCATGTGTTTACTAAGCCCCGGCCTCAGCATCCAGAGTGATCTGGTGGCTCACTCTTGTCCTGTCTCGGTGCCCCCTCTCAGTCTAACATAAAATGACGTAGAAAATGGCCTTGCAAAGCTTGCCTTTTAAAGTTGAGCATTTGGAGCTTTGACATCAACAGACACGAAACAAGCACTTACCTTAAGTCTAATGAAGGAAATGTCTAGAACAGTGCTTAAAATAATGTCCAGCATAGCCGTAAGCACAGCTGTGTATGATCTGCCACTCTGTATGTATGGGGAAATACATAATGTGCCAGTAAACAAAGCAAGATACAGAGTTCCAAAGATAAATGTTGGTTTGATGTAAACTAACAACAACAGATAAAACCTGCCCTTTCCATATAGGCTTCAAATATCCATGTATTGTAAGATTTCTGGGTGTGCTTTCTCATGGACTAGCCCTGTTGGAGTCAGGAGAGACATTATATCTTTGCTGAGTTCTGGGCCAGCCCTTTTCCTTTTTTGGTATTGAAAGAATCTTCATTTGGTGACTGAGTGTTTGATTTTTAAATGTCAGATTTTCAATTTGGCAGCTTCCTTTATGCTTCAAATTTGAATATACTTGAACAGGGTTTGCACACGTGGAGCTCACCGTGCCTGTTGGGGAGTGAGCTCCCTGTGAGAGCAGACTGACAGGCTTTTGGATTTGTGCTTCCACTCATGTGCTCCATTAATAGCTCATGGTTTTGTTTCTGTGTTTCAACATAGAAGTAGCTTTTGTTTATGTGTGTTTGTGTGAGGTGTGTGTTGTGTATGTGTATGAATGCACATGTCTTGCTTCCCCGCCTCTCCTTTTTATGTGCTCTCCTGCCCTCGGAGCTGGAAGAGAGGGTCCCTAGACCCTGAGGTATCTCTCTGTCCCTTAAGACCTGGCTCTCCCCTGGTATCCAGACAGGATTCCTCCTTTTTCTCTTTTTGTGTAAGTCCTGTAAAAGTGGACAGCAGAAACCTCAGTCTGGCACTACCTCAAATGTACTTTAAAGCGGTCTTCAGTGTGGCAGTCTCTATCTTAGCTTGCTTGGGAAGTTTACAACCTAGCCCCGCAGTCCTGCTTCATCAGATTGCTCTGAATACTTATAGACTTTAGCAATTTGCAGCATAGAAAACACACAAAAGTAGATGATCATGGTTGTCTGCATATTGCTTAACTTTGTGTTGTTTGTTTTTTTTTTATATTTTATTTTATTTTATTTTTTGAGACAGGGCTTCTCTGTGTAGCCCTGGCTGTCCAGAACTCACTCTGTAGACCAGGCTGACCCCGAACTCACAGAGATCCACCTGCCTCTGCCTCCGGAGTGCTGGGATTAAAGGTGTGCACCACCACGCCTGGCTCTGTTTTTTTATTTTTGAGACAAGATTTGTCTACACGGCCCTGGCTGTCCTCCAACTCACAGAGATCCACCTGCCTCTCCCTCCCAGATGCTGGGATTAAAGACATGCACCACCATGCCCAACTGCTTCCATAATGTTTAGAAGACACTTTTAAAATCCCCAAGCACCAAACTGAAAGTCCACAATACAAGTGCATTAGTGGGTCTGAAATACAGCAGGGAGAATGAATGAGCAATGGCAGCTTCTTTGGGGTAACCTGGAAGGTGGGACTATCAGGTCTAACCTGGTAATTAGCTGAATCTTCCAGCACATCTTAATACAGCTGTCATAGGTGATTATCAAAAGAAGTATTTTCAGGAGATGATGTCTTAATGCATACATAGTATTTTCTCCTTTCAGAACCACATTCACTGTAGTGGCAGAGTTAAGTTTGTTAATAGGGTCATTCCTTAAAATAGGTTTTAGCTTTTTGTAATCCATTGCAACTTAACCTTGTCACAGTCCACTATTTCCTTGTCCATCTTTAGACTGGCAGTGTGCTTGCTTAACTCACAGCAATACAAGCATTAAACTGGGTTGAAAGAGCTTACCAGTGCACAGAAAGAGAAATGTTCGCTGGCCGGGGGTGGTGTACATCTTTAATCCCAGGAGGATCTCTGTGAGTTCAAGGCCAGCCTGGTCTACAGATTGAGTTCCAAGACAGCTAGGGCTACACAGAGAAACCGTGTCTCAAACAAACAAACAAACAAATAAAAAAGAAATGTTCTTATAATACACAAGTTAAAATGAAAATGTGCTTTGAAGTTGAGCAAATGTCTCAAGGAAGGCTGACTGATGATCCAGACCTCCGTAAGTTGCCCCAGGCCAGTGTCTAGCCTCCTTTGCATACTTAGAAACTCAATTTTGTCAGCTACTGGAATTGATTAGACAAAGGAATGCTGAATGTAACCAACAGGCTCCTAAGACACTGATACACTGGAAAATGTCGATTTATTAATTTACAGTCAGAAACTTAACTGCCAGAAGGGCCCAGATCTTCCTGCTGCCCTGGCCAGCTCATTGTTTCCCTGTAGACTATCCACATGGGAAGCCAAATTATAATCAGAAGATTGCTTGGTGAGCAAGGAATTAGAACAAAAGGAGTTTTATCATTTGAATATTCAGCGGCATCAAGCTAAGATAGCTTGATTTATCCATCTTCAAGTAAAGAGAGCCTTGCCCTGGGGTAGTGATTCTCGCAATCTGTTGTCTGAGACTCCCTGTCTCCTGGGCAGTGCTGAAATGGGATTGTCTTCATTGCCTTCCAAGAGTGGCTTTCCGTACTTCTAATAGCTGTACCCAGCAGAGGTTATCCTTACCCGGGCATTATGGGAAGTTATTTTTGACCCTGAAATGATGTGTGTGTGTGTGTGTTTGCATGTGGGTATGTGTGCATGAGCACTGGGCCAGAGGCATTGGGTGCTCTGGAGTAGGCGTGACAGGCAGGTTCCTGGATGTGGGTGTTGTGTTGTCCTCTGCAGGGACAGTTTGTGCTCTTACCCTCTGAGCCATCTCTCCAGCCCTGTAATGACTTCTTTTCAAGGAAACTTGTTTATTTCTCTTACCATCCAAATGGAGGGCATAGTTATTTCCAGCGCACTGTTGATCCTGATGTGTTGACTGCGGAGACGCTTGTTGCTAATCTAAAACTTCCCCATTACCCCTGCTTTGAAAACAGTTATGTGTATCTGGTTCTTCCTGCTGCTGGAGCAGCTTAGCACCAGCGCCTTATGTAACAGACCTTTGCTGTCAATTTAGGAGGTGTGGGTGGGCCGCTTACCCTTGGAGGGTCTGAGAATTTGATCCGTACTGTCTCTAGCATCTGGTGACTGCCAGGAGTCCTTGGTGTTCTTTGGCCTATAGCTGTCATCACTCGGGTCTCTGCCTTGGTCATCATCACTGGCTGAACCTGTTGCTTCGTTAAGTGTCTGCATCCAAATTCCCTCTTTTAAGACACGGTCTTAGTAGATGTAACCCACCCTAGTCCACTATAAGCTGTTTAACCTGGTTTGATTTACAAGCACTAGACAGACATGAACTGTAGGTCAACAACATTCAACCAGTACATACCTTGCGCTTAGGAAAAACTGTGTGGCCTGTCCTTTGACCATGGAGAACCAAATGATTATTCTGTTTATTCCAGTGCTATCTGTTTTTCACAGAAGCCCTTCGTCTTGATTTCCTTTTGGCAAATATGTTTTTGCTGGTCATTTGTAAGTCAGAATAAGAGACTTAATATGCATCATATGGCTCAGAGGTTCTCATTCTTAGTCATAGACAGGAGCAGCTTTTTAGACTTTGAAGTGCCCCTGACAACCAGACCCATGAAATCAGACCCCAAGAGCGAGACCCTCACAACACTACACTTCCAACACTCAGCATTCAGTCAGGCTTCAGAAGCACCAATCTGAAGCCTCTGTTTTATAGACAAGGAAATGGACTTTTCTCAGAGCTGCGGAGCTGGGTGCAGGCTGGGTCCCACCCCTCTCCAGCTGTCCTGCGGCCTCCGTGCCATTTAGTCAGAAGTGCTCTTCAAGGGAAGGGACGATACCACTTTAAAAAGATATTTAAAATGTTCCACTTGGGATTTTAATTTGCAATATTATATATTAAATTACTGTACCATGAAACATTATTTGGTGTTAAATATGTGCATTTTCTCAGTGGGGCAAAACTCTGGCTAATCATTAGATAACTATGTTTTTAAAATTAAACTAGAAAAGGGTTGTTAAATAGTCACATTTTAAACTGAAGGACATTTTGCTTTTTTTCCTCATAATATTTAGAATTGTGATCTTTTCAAGTGGGTGGTAGTGGTACATGCCTTTAATCACAGCTCTTGGGAGGCAGAGGCAGGTAGATTCTGCGTTCTGAGTCCAGCCTGGTCTACAGAATGAGTTTCAAGGCTACCCTGTCTTGAAATAACAAACAAAATTTTTTTAATAATTAAAATTGTGATCTTTTACCCAAGCTATATAACAATCCACTGACTGGATTAAATATTTGATCTAACCATTTCCTGAGACAGTTAGCAATTTTCTTTTTATTATAAATGTTTTAGTGTATTTGCATATTGCTTTTTAATATTTGGGGTTTGTAAAAAGCAGTCTGTACTCATCCTAGCTTGATGAGCACTCCGATTGTGGGTTTGTGGTTAAAGTGAGAGTGTGCTTACAGAGCGTTCTCTTTGCAGCCATGTGAGTACAATGTAGTTTATGTACTGTGTGGGCTACTTCACTTCCGCTAGGAGAATAGTTAGAGTTGTCTTTTCTGTTTTAGGTAGAATCTTGCTGTGGAGCCCAGGCTAGCCTCCAACTTATGATCTTTCCGGGTACTGGGATTATAAGTATGTGCCACATACCAGGCCACAGTCGTCTTTTAGTGGCCATAAGCAGTTCTGCAAGCATATACTTAGCGTGGAGTGGCCTGGCCAGAGGACTTGGATGTGTATTCAGCTTGCAGAGCTAGTACCTGGCAAATCTGTGAGCCCAGCAGCTCCTGACCCACCAGGAGCAGCATGCTTAGGTCTGACTGCTCTGCATCCTTGTCCCCACTTAGAGTTTTCTGATGTTTTGCCTTTTAACCTTCCAGTGGGTGAAGTGGTGTTGCTAAATGTTTTTGTTTGCAGCGTGTATAATGTTCATTACTTTGGCCTTTTTTGCAGTACTGTGCTTGAACTCAGAGACTGGTGCATGTTGGGTTACTCCAATAATCATGATATTGACATTAACTGTCATCTTCAAATTTTAAAAATTTATTTAATTTTATTTTATGTGCATTGGTGTGACAGTGTCTGATCACCTGGAATTGGAGTTACAGACAGTTGTAAGCAGCCATATAGGTGCTGGGAATTGAACCTGGTTCCTTTGGAAGAACAGACAACTGCTCGTAACCACTGAGCCATCTCTCTCCAGACCTATATCTTAAAATTTTAAGTTCATGACTTAAAAGTTTCTATTGGGCCTATAAAATGGCTTTACAGGTAGAAGTGTTTTCCACCAAGTCTGACAGCCTGAGTTCAAGCCCCGAGACCCACATGGCAGATGGAGAGCTGCCTCCCCAGGCTGTCTTTCAGCCTCCGCACCACACCCATTCTCAAGCCTGTCAGTGTATGAGGCCCAGACCCAGCATGAGACCTTGCTTACATCACCTGCACCTGTGCTGTTCCGTGATCATGGAAAGACGCTGACCTGGTCTCTCCATAGTGAGCGAGCGTCTGTGCTGCAGCTGTCAGTCACTTTTTAGCACACAGATGCTAGTACCGTTTGCGTCTTGTAGTTGGTAGAGCCTGGCTCCCCAGCCTACAGCCAAAGCCTGGCTCACTTTTGCTGGAGACACTGTGAGCCTTTGCTTTTGCCATCTTTGTTGCTTTATCTGCTCCGCAGGAAGAGCTCTAGGCAATTCAAGACGTCCAGTGCCTCTGCTGCCATCCTCCAGGGACTGCTCGCTGACACGTGTTTTGAGGCTTATTCTATTTTTCCTTTTTCAAAGACGGCATGACCACTACTAGTTAGAAAGAAAATGCCACCTGCCACTTGGTTCTTAGTTCATTATGCCAGGTGATTCCATGGTGAATTAGGGAGGCATTGTAGCCTGAGCTGGCATGAAGCTGTACGCCTGTAGGATCTCCGCCGTGCGTCGGTGTTGAATGGGTAAGGACTTCTGTGCACCGTGTATGCTGACTGTGCTAAGAATTAACTTTTCCTTTTCAGAATAACAAGCCTTTGTACTCATTTGAAGATAATTCAGACTATGTTTATGATGTTATGTGGTCACCCACCCACCCAGCCCTGTTCGCCTGCGTGGACGGCATGGGGAGACTGGATCTGTGGAATCTCAACAACGACACAGAGGTGAGCAGCAAAATAACAGAAAATCGCAGATTTATTGAATAATTTGTGAAATTTCTTTTATCCCAAGGAATGTAAAAGTGCTCTGTGATTGTAGTGTCATCACAAAGAAACCAAATAAGCTTTGTACCCTACATAACAAACAGCATGCTGTGCAGAGCTGAAGGGAGAAATGGCCCTGCCGTGAACACCGGGACATTCTTTACTGCTGAAAAGCAGCAGTGCGTGTGTCTCCTGTCCAGGCAGAGTCTTGTGGGGACTTGGAATATGTTTCATTCTTAGGCTAGAAAACAGACAGTTGCAGATTATCAAAGTATGGTAACCTTTATTCTGAGATCCCCATTAGCCTTGATGGGCTTGTGCATCATCCTAAATGCTGGTCTTAGCCTGACATGTTTGAAAGGAAGGAAATGTATTTTGATGTCCTTTTCCATGAAGGATTAAGATCGTGTGCCATTAACTCTAAAGTGAGCGTGGAGCTGAGCGTGATGGCACATGCAGGTAGACCCAGCACTTGGAAGGCAGGGGCAAGGGCATCACAAGTTAGAGGCTACATATATGGCAAGACCCTGTCTCAGAAACCCAAGGTCTGGGCATGTAGTTCAGAGGTAGAGCATTTGCTTAGCATGTGCAAGACCCTCGGTTTAATTCCCAGCACCAGAAATAATAATAACTACACAGAAGCCATTACATTGCCTAATTGCTATACCGAATTTCCCACTACAATTTAACTGTGTCTAGGAGTTATCTTTAGCAAGTTTAAAGAGGCTTAAATTGTTTTTAGGTCCCCGTATTGCCCCTGGTTAACTGATGGGATGCGACCAGTTGTCAATTGGTTGTGGAAGAGTCACTGGTATCTCTCTCTCCTGATTCCTAGTGGCATCTTTGCCCGTACTTGGTTATACAAAGATGAGGAAGGGAGAGATATATTGGAAAATGCAAGAATTTTTAATACTATTATTATCTACTATTCATCTATCTATCTATCTATCTATTTATGTATCTATCTATCTATCTGGCAAGCTCACTAGATAACCCTGGAATTCACTGTGTGGGCTAGACTGGCTTTGAACTCACAGAGGTCCTCCTGCATCTGCCTCCCACCCCCATAACCGTCCCCAGTGTGGGGATTAAAGACATGCACCACCATGCCCTGTCTAAGATTATTTTATTTTATTTTATTTTTTGGTTTTGGTTTTTCAAGATGGTTTCTCTGCATAGCCTTGGCTGTCTTAGACTCGCTTTGTAGACCAGGCTGGCCTTGAACTCACAGAGATCCGCCTGCCTCTACCTCCCTGAGTGCTGGGATTAAAGGCGTGTGTCACCACGCCCAGCTCCACATTTACTTTCCTAGTTTGGATGTTTTTTTCCTACCAAAGATTTATGGCCGTAATGAAATGAGGCTCTTTCTCTTAATTGTTTGATCATAATATCTCTGGCCTAATCACTCGGGAAAAGACTGACTGAAGAAGGATACTTTGGTCATATTTCAAACAAGTTTAGTTATGTTCTTTGGTCTGCCTCAGTGAGCAAGCGTTCCTCAAGTGTGGCAGAGGTGCAGCCAGAACCCAGAGCCTGCCACAGCTGCATAGGCATGGTCTCCTGCCTCCTCAGGGTCAGGGCTCTGGAAGCTTCCGAGCTGCTGTCTGTTGAGTTAACTGGCTTTACCTGAGGATGCACAAGTTGCAGGTGTAACTCCGGTTCTCTGAGACGGAACTGCGATCTGTTTATGAGCACCTTGGAAATATTTTCTTTTTAAGATGGGTTTTAGTCTCATGTTTTTAAGCAGCTTGACTCTTAACAAAGTTAAATCCAAAACCCCTTTACTGAGGACATACACGCAACCACGTGAAGATGTCTTGGATAAGTACTGGGTATTTCCCCAATCATAATGTGCTCATCATCAATCTCTGAACAGAGAGGAAGGGGCAAAATGCGTTGTCTACTCTCACAGATTGAAGGAGAATTGTTGTTGTACATGTTTAGAAACTGACGAAGTGTTTAGTTGCTGTGTGTTAAATGACGTAGGTGCCGACTGCCAGCATTTCTGTGGAGGGCAACCCTGCTCTTAACCGTGTGAGATGGACCCACTCAGGAAGAGAGATCGCCGTGGGCGATTCTGAAGGACAGATTGTCATATATGATGTGGGAGAGGTATGAAACTTGCTGCCTATAATTTTGACATATCTGCTTAGTGACACTGTAATGACAGTACCGTGGTAGCTGAGTCCAGCAGTGTGGCTCATGAATTGTATAATCTACGTGGGTGTATGCTTTTCACTGCAGAAACAACTTCTGAATCCGTCTCTAACTGGGTATCCTAAGCCCTCGTGCAGCAGACGTGAGAGTAACACCATACTACACAGTACCATGCTTATAGATTCCTACATTGCTAGGTATTCTTCAGACAGAAAAGGAAGTGTGCGATTGCGTGTGGAGGAGTTTTATAGAATTGATACTGAGATAAAATTTTATTTTTCTGTATTTATAGATTTGTTTGAGTCAAATAATAGGAATAAAAGATACCATCTTTCGATAGCTTTTTCCCCAGGAAAAAAATTTTTTGTTCTTTATTTATTATGTATACAATGCACGTCAGATCATATGGTTGTGACCCACCATATGGTTGCTGGGAATTGAACTCAGGACCTCTGGAAGAGCAGTTGGTGTTCTTAACCGCTGAGCTATCTCTCCAGCCCATTCCCCCCAAAATTTTAATGTGTATATGTATGCCTAAGTATATGTGTGTGCACTGTGCATGCAGCAGCCTGTGGAGCAGCGTCCAGTGACACAGGGCTCAGGTCCTGCTGTCTGGTCCTGACTAAACCTTCTGGACATTCTGTGTCGTTATTTCCTGTCTTGTCCTGATACTTTGTGGCTGTAGCAATCAGACCTTGGGGAAGAGAGCTGTTCTGCATCCGCGCTGGCTGACAGGTGGTCACTAGCCACTCGCTCCTACAGAAAAGCTGTGATTAGTGATGCTCAGCTGTGGTAAACTGTCACACTTGGCTGCCTAGTAACTTCCCTATGAGGTCTTGTATACTGAGAAGCAAGTTGTCCCCCTAGCCACATTAGATGATCTGTACCAGTGTTAGTCTCTATAATAATAGAAGATCAACTATAGGGAACTTCTGTGAGGCAAAAGCACCATAAACTTCTTTTTCTTGTCTGTCCTCACCCAGCCCTATGCTGAGTGCACTGTAACTTCTGACAAAGAAGTCAGACCATCAAGAAAGAGCACTTGATGCTCCACACAAGCCCTGTGCTCCAGAGGCTGACGTGAGAGCGCCACAGACTGAGGCAGCCCGGGCTACAGAGAGAGACCTGTCTCAGAAAAGAAAAAAATAAAGTAACTATTTCATACAGCAGTGGTGCAAAATATTCAATTAAAAACAAAAAAAAAAACCCAAAAACCAAAAAACTGAAGGCATTCCTCTCCATCAGCAAGACCCAGAGAGGCGCCAGGAAGTCTGTTTACAAAGCATCCGTGTTGTGTCCTCGCACTGGTGGTGGTAACAACAGATTCATTTCTGAGGCTGTCACGACATGTTTTACAAACACCTTTTGTTTTGAAATGTTGTAAATCATTATTATAGTCTCTGTAATTATGAAAGGGCCCTTGAGGTCAATTATTACTTTTTACTGGAAAAATTATTTGAAAACAGAGTAATAGTAGATAAGATGAACTTTTATTTCATTGCTCAGCAAGCATTGTCTCTCTTTTAACAGCAGATTGCTGTTCCCCGAAATGATGAATGGACAAGATTTGGCCGAACACTCGCAGAAATTAATGCAAACCGAGCTGACGCAGAGGAGGAGGCAGCTACTCGCATCCCTGCTTAGGCCTGAGAAGTGGACTGTAGCCTTAGCAAACTTGACACAGATGACTAAGTAGATCCTAAGCCATTTGCATGGTTCTGATTAAATGAGTGTTAAAAGGAAATTCCATGGGTAAACTGGTTTAATGCAGGAAGCAAAGCTTACAGTGCCCTTTTTATATTATATTCATTTTGTTTGGGATTGGTGTCATTTTTAATACAGCTGACAACTTTACAGAATGCAGCCTTTTCTGAATTCTAACACAAAAGTGTATATTCTTTTGGATTCTTTTCAACTTGTAATACTATATATAATTATTTCTAAAGCACAGAGTAAATAAGTTCTGCATATTTCTAAAAAACCACAATTCCTTGTTATGCAAGACAGTACATAATCCCTTGTCAATTCTGTTCTCACTGCCCTAGCTGTGTAGGAGCGTTGGTCTCAGCCCCAGCATGCACTTGCCTGCCTCTTGTAAGTCTCACTCCGATGCCATTTTCCTTCTCTGTAGTTCTAGGATAGTTATCTATAAATAAAAACAAGTATGTGCTAACTTCTCAAATCTTCACTTTTTACTTCTTGAAATTTGAAATTTTCTCCTATAAAATTTTTGTTAATTTTTTTAAGTTCCTCATGCAAGCAGCCGCCTTGAATCCCAGCAGCCTTACACACACACCATCTCTGGACAGTGAGCTCACGCTGGATAGCCTGTGAGGGGAAGCTTCCTCCTAGGCCAGCTTTGCCTGGCTCTCTTCCTTCCTTCCCCCTATGTCTGTTCAAAAGGATAAATGCTCAGTTGCACCGATGGAGTCCGGCGTGCGCGGAAGCTCTCGGAGGGTGGACTGCTTGCTTGGAGAGGGGCTTGCCGTGGGTGCAGCAGCCACAAGCAGCTGGCCGCAGGTTCTGCAGTTAAATCCCCTCTACGTCTTGGGCGTGGCTAGTACAGCTTTACAGATCTTCAAGGCAGATGGCCATTGTTTGGGAATCACGTGTCTCAGGAGGAGGGAAGGGGTGGGGTCACATCTTGAAGGCTTACAAGTTGCCCTTACCTTTGATCTTCCTGTGTTTAACTCTTCACTCAACAGAACTTCAACTAAAAGATTAGAAATCAGAGTTGGGACTTTTAATTTGGCTTTTATAAGAAGGATTTGTTGAGAGAGAATTGTACATAACTCTTGCTCTTAGAACTCTGTGCTGTAAGGAATAATTGACCAGGAACATTAGACCCAAATGATAGTTTTAGCTTTGCCATCTCTGAGAGATGTGAAATGTTAGCCAAACCTGAACCTTATGTTTATGAATTGTTAATTACATTATTCCAGCTTGTCCCCTAGCTCTAAAATTATTAACCTTGTGTCCATTTCTTCTCCACTTTCAAATGTTTAGTTTTCATGACTTGACCCACATAGTTGCCTGTTACATAAAGAACCATCTCAGATTATCTCATGGTAGTGATGTCTAACTCCAGAGTTCCTGTCAGCAGAGTCCCACTGTCCATCTGTGCAAGAATTCATCTACTCAATGGCACGATGGTTTTACTCTTATTCTGTGAAAAGGACTAGAAAAAAGGGGGAATCAAGGTTGGGTGAGGTTGGAAATTGACATGTAGCAAATCAAATGGTCACTGGTCTCAAGTTGTTCTTCTATAGAAGAAAGTGTTCATTCTCCCTCACCCCTCAGAAAAACTCAACATACACCATTCCTTCCGACCTCGCTGTGCATTTTTAGGAGCGCATGCACTTACCGTAAAGAAGTCTATAACGAATTAACTTAAAGACTAAGGCTCACTAGCCCTGAGGCTGCTGTCACTGACATACTCAAGACTGAGGAGATTAAGTTTGTTGGGGGCTGGGGAATCATGCACTTTTTACTTTTAGATGTGAAAGACCTTTGTAATTTTGAAAAATATCTTGGGACGTAAATTGTAGCTTATTGTGGTCAATTTCACTTTTTCCTAGGCAGGAAACAAGTTCTAGCTTTGTGACTTATTTGTTGCTTCTCTGCGTTTGAATGGAAAGTTAAAGATTGTCACCCTTATTTGTGTTGAGAAAGTGTATTCAGTTTTTCAGACAGTAATTAACTTGGAATAAATCCCTGAGATAATTTTTAGTATCATTTAAGCCAAATACTCACCAGTGGAAGCCTTTTCCCCCATCACAAGTACTGTTCTCTAGAAATGTCTGTGAGATCACTGAGAGCTATGTCATGGAGAGCTGAGCAGCTCAAAGTGTGTGTGTGTGTCTCTGTGTGCACACGCACACGTGGGCGGATGGACAGGGGGTGGCTTCCTGGGTCTCTGAATGGTTTCCTTTTTTCCACACTCACCCTGATAGACTGTAACTTCGAGCCATGCAGAGACTTGAGTCTGTGAGGTGCATCGGTTACCCTCTTTCTTTCTCTTAGCCAAGTGAAGATGTCTTTTCCACAATCTCAGTGTTTCAGGGTTGGCACTGGAGTCATTTGCTAACTGGAAATGCTGCGTGACCAGATACATGTTCACTGGAGCTCAGCTTCAGCTGTTCACTGCTCATGGGCATCCAAGGTGTGGTCATGCAGAGCTTAAGCAGAGGCCTAGGGTGGAAAAGCCAACAGTGCAGATGTTCCAGATAGCTTAGTTACAGCCGTCCTATTGAGGTGGGCTTTGGTTTTTGTTTTAATCTAAGATACATAACAGTAAGGAAGGAATTCCTACTGCTGAGCTGTCATCTTGCCGATTGTCAGGTAGCAGGGACTTACAGCTTTGGGAAAAATACTCCCAAGTAGAACCCTGTATTTCACTCATAAAAATATAAATAAATGAGAAAATTTTTATTTGAAAAATACTGGCAAGATGATACAACACTTCAAGATACTTGCCACCAAGCCTGACCTTAGTTTGATCTCTGGTGCTGCATGGTAGAAGGAGAGAACCAGTTCCTATAAATTGTCCTCTCATGTGCCTATGTGTGCATGCACACAGACAACACAATATAATACTTTATTATTATTATTAGTAGTAGTAATACTGGAAAATTATTTAGACATACAGCTTTGAGGGAATTTGGAGTGTTGTCCTAAAGGCACGATTAAAAGAACATCAGGGCCTGGAAATATGATACATAGGTTAAGGATGCTTTCTGCTCATGTACAAGACCTGAATTCAAGTCCCAGCACCCACATCCCACAGCTCACAACTGCCTGTAACTCCAGCTCCAGGGGATCTGACACCCTCTTCTTGGCTCCATGGGCACCTGTGCTCACATGTACAGACATACACATATACACATAATTTTAAACATCTTTTGACAAAAGGACCATACAGAGGTAGGGGAGGTGACTTAATTAAAAGTACTTGCTAGAAAACAGCACTACCAGAATTCAGATCCCTAGAGACAACATAAATGCTAGCCGGGCGAGAAGAGTGGCTCACCCGCAAACTGAGAAATCTAGACAGGATCCCTAGCATGGGAAATGCATACACACCACATGCACATGAAAAAGACAAAATCATGCTCCATATTTCAACTGGAGAATGAAACACCATTCTTTTAAGTAATATCTCTAGTCCACTACCCCAAAGTAGTAATAGCTTCCCTACTCTATCACACACAGATTTTTAAATCTTTTTTGATATTTAGGGATCATCTTTTGGGGGAAGGATCATCTTGTTGGATCAGTTGTAGAAAAGATTCCCAGTCCTGAGCCAGAATGCCAGTTGCAAGACTTCACATAGTCATCAAATCACCATGTTTTTCACAGTAAGCCAGTGTTCTCAGACCTGATGTGTGAACGTAGGTGTTTAAATTCCCTTTTTACGTGCCGTGTTCCCAATTCTTCAGCCTAAAAGAAGTCCGAATGGATGTCGGGCGTTTAAGTTTTCAATGTGTCGCTGTAGCCACAGAGAGTTCCACCACAGCCAGTCAGCAATCTTTTACAAACTTTTGTAAAATGACAGTAGTTTGTGTTGTTAGTTTCCTAGCAGGGATCTCAGTTTGGGCTTCTTAATATTCCATTAGCAGTTCCCAGTTAGAGCATGGAACAGCTTGCTCTCAGGTAAGCTTGCTGAAAGGTCTCTTTCACTGTGTGAGGTCACAGATTCTGGGCTCTGGGAATGTATTATCCTGCCTCTCTCATAATGTACTTGATTTGGCCAGAAAGCAGTGGGGCGGTGATTGTATGGGGTGTAGAACACACCTGTATTGCACCAAGCACACAGAGACCTGACCCTGTGACTGGAAATCGGGGAGTGCCACTGGGAAGACTCTGATAGCAAGTCATTTTATCTTTTGTGGATTTTTGTACTGAAATTTTTGAGTACTTTTCTTTTCTGCGCAGAGTAATGGAAATGCTTTGTAACAAAAGTTTTTATACTTAAAGATAGCCTGATAGAAGAGAAAGGATACTGAGCCCCCAAAGACTCTGATTCCAAGGAAGGCATGATGATGGTACATGCCTCTGGTCCCAGCACTTGGGAGGCTAAAACAGAAGGATAATAAAGTTGAGGCTAGCCTGGACTACAGAGTGAGAGTATCTCCAAAACAGAAGCCTGTGTTCCATTCTTGTTGGATTCCATTATATAAGATAACAAAACATCTTCCTTTCTTACTCTTCCTTCTTCCTTCCTTCCTTCCTTCCTTTTATTTTTTGAGACAGGCTTTCTCTATGTAGCCTTGGCTATTCAGACTTGCTTTGTAGACTAGGCTGGCCTCAAACTTACAAGGATCCACCTGCCTCTGCCCCCCAAGCCCAGATTTTAAAACTTAAGGTGAGAAGTAACGGGAGCTCATGTTTACTGGGTCAAATGCCTTGGTGTCTGTCCAAAAGGAGTTATTCTCAGGTGCTCGCTCTCATCATAGACTGAACATCAGAGCCACCTGATGCTGAGGCGGAGCAGGGCACCAAGGGAGAAGTTACACCTGCAGCATGGGCTGGGATGTCTAGATCGTTAGAAACGAGGAGATGGCAGTCCTTTTTGAGTGAGTGAGAAAACAAACTTGCTTGAAGATCATACATTGTAGAAGGACACCAACTCCCAGGAGAAGTGCAGCATCAGGGATCTGAGTTTTGCAATGCCCTTACCTTCTCCAAAGGTTTGTCCCCTTGGAAATGACGTGCTCACGGTGGGAAGCAGATAACTACAAGAAGACGCTGTGCTCTGTGCGGCTCTAGAGATTGACTCCCTGGAGTGGCCAGGGAATAAAGAAGTGACAGACACAGGAAAGCTAGGCTGGGTGGCATGGGCTCTGTGCTGGAGAAGCCACGGCACCCAAAGACTGGGGGTGTTTATTGTATGCAGCTGAACGAGGAGACGGGTGTGGCTAATCCTTTTAGGAACAGTCTTGGTGGGGGAGCAGTCTTCAAGCCATAGCCAGGTCGGAGGAGGCTATGATGGGCGTTTTCTGAACACATTGTCAACATCAGACATGGACCAGAGCCAACTCCTATGGGGCTGGGATTCTTGATGTAGCTGTCCCCATATCAAGCAAAACACATTCACTGAGGACTTTATTCAGACCCAGTAAGAAAGGGCTCTGTTCTTTGAGAAACTGTGCCTGTCAGCCACAGAGGAAGCTCTGAAATCAGTCCTCAGCTCTTACCCAGACAGGCAGGTAGGTCCCTGTTACTGTATCCAAAACATCACCTCCAGGCACAGCAAAACCTTACATAGTGAACACCCACTGTTTCATTTTGCTTCCCTGTTGATGTAATAAACACAGAGACCAAAAGCAACTCGGGGAGGGAAGGGTTTACTTGGCTTCCAGCTTCCAGTCCATAATCAAGAGAAGCCAAGGCAGAAACTGAAGTGGGTACCACCCACTGGTGCCCTTGCTCTGACTTGCTCAACTGTATCCCTTAGACTACCCAGGCTGCCTCCCCAGGGATGGCACCGCCCACAGGCAGTTGGACCCTCCTACATCAACTAGCATTTCAGAAAATATCTTCACAAACATGCCACCAGGCCAGTCCAACGGAGGAAATTCTTTGGTTGAGGTTCCTTCCCCGGTATGTCAGGTTACTAGCTGAAGCTGACTAGCTAGAATTGAACAAAAATCTTGCTACAATGGCCAGGCCTTTACTGATGGGTTTCATGCTCATTAATGTCTAAATGTAAATCACAAATGTCAGTATGTTGAAGAAGGAGTCTGAGTTTCCTAAGGTAAAAGTTTTCTTTGTTTTATTTTGGGATGGGAGGCTAGGATTCTATTGCTAGGGCCGTGCCTCAAACTCATTTGTTTGTTTGTTTGTTTGTTTGTTTTTCTTTTATTAATTTATTAAGATTACATCTCAATTGTCTCCTCCCAATCCTCCTTCCCTCACTTTTTCACCCTATTCCCCTCCCCTAGGTCTGTGACCAAGGGGGCCCTCCTCCCCCACTGTATATGGTCATAGGCTATCAAGTCTCATCCTGGTAGCCTGCCTATTCTTTCTCTGAGTGCCACCAGGCCTCCGCACCAAGGGGAAGTGGTCAAATATGGGGCACCAGAGTTCATGTCGGAGTCAGTCCCTGCTCTCCACACAACTGTGGATAATGTCTTGTCCACTGACTAGATCTGGGTAGGGGTTCACTATTTACTGCATGTATTGTCCTTGGTTAGTGCAGTAGTTGGAACAGACCCCCCTGGGTTGTTTGTTTTTTTGAGACAGGGTTTCTCCATGTAGCCTCGGCTGTCCTGGACTCACTCTGTAGACGAGCCTACCTTTGCCTCCTGAGTGCTGGGATTACAGGCACGCACCATCGTGCCCAGCTACCCAAACTCTTGATACTTGGTGCCTCAGCACCCTGAGCTGTTGGAATTACAGGCACCTTTACTCAGCTAAGCCTATCTGCGCGAACCTGCGTAGAGGGCACTAAAGCAGCGGTTCTCACCTTCCTAATGCTGCAACCCTGTAATACAGCTCCTCATGCTGTGGTGACCCCTAACTACATAATTATTTCGTTGCTACTTCATAACTGTAGTTTTGCTACTGTCGTGAACTGTGATGTAACTATCTTTGTTTTCCTATGGTCTTAGGTGACCCCTGTGAAAGGGTCAGGCAACCCCCAGAGGGGTCAAAACCCACAGATTGAGAACCGTGCGGTCAAGTGTCTCTGTATGAGAGTGATTATGACAAGTGTGGCGGAGCACGCCTGTAATTCCAGTATTTAGAAGTTGAAGCAGGAACATCAGAAGTTCCAGGCGATCCTGGGCTACACAGTGAGACTCTTGGGGGTCGGGGCGGGGACTGAGGGAGGATTATGATCCTGGTGTCCAGGACATGGTTCTGGAACCTCTTACTCTTCTGGTTATTGCAAATGACTGGGGGAACTTGGTTAGATGGAAGTAAATATTCATCTCAAGAAGTTGGAGGGGAGGGCAAAATAAAGCCAAGAAAATAAAACAGTTAAGAACAAAAATCAATGCAATAGAAATATAATAAAAAAGAATCAGTAAATCTAAAAGTTGCTCTGCAAAAATTTGGACAATCTCTTGAATCAAAAGGCACAGATATAAATTTCTTCTCACTAAATGCCAGAGGCATTGATCAATGAATGTATTTCCAAAATCTAGCCAAATTTTGATTTTGAATCTAAATCCAAGAAACTGAAGTCCTCAAAAATCTAAAGAATTGACAGAAGAAACAAAATAAAACATAGAGATTTCCAGGAACTGCCGAGCCTAACTGGGTAAGACAGAAAGAAAAGAGATGTATACTTAGACCAATCATATTTAAAGCACAGAGAAAATCAGGGTACCGTCAACAATTGATTTATTACTTAAAATAATGAATATCATAAACAGGACTACATTCCAAATGTTTTCTGGAAAAGCCTGTCAGCCAAGAATTTTATATCCAGCAAAAACACCTTCCAAAAACAAAGAGAAAATGACATAACGGCAGGAATGCTGATTGAGAGTATACATTGCTAGCCAACCAGCTTTTAAATTGCTAAAGGAAATTCTATCTGAAAAGAAATGACAGTAGAAGGTAACTCATATTCATGAGAGATAAAGACGGGGAAACAATAGGGAACGCTAAAGACTAAATGCATGTTTTCTTCAATAGATTTAAAATCTAACTGCAAGGGACAATACTGTGAAGGGTGGAGTCATAACATGTAACAACAGATATGCACAATAGCACAGGGAGGGGATAGGGCTGTGTTAGAGGAATGCTTTTCATTTTACTGAAATACAGCGCACTGGAAATATTACAGGGTTGTTATAAATTAACATACTTGTTATAAGCTCTAACTGTAAAGAAAGAATTTGAAAAACATTAAGTTTAAATGATACACCATAAAATAATGTATTTTACAAAAAGCTCATAAGGGAAGAGAGAGGAGGCTGGTCTGCAGCTCGTGGCAGAGTGCTCCCTTAGTTTGTGCAAGGCCCTGAGTTCAGTACCCAGCAATAAAAGGAGGAGGAGGGAGGAAAGGAGGAGAAAGAAAACAAAGGGGAGGGAGATGGGGAGGGAGAAAGAGAAGAGGCAACAGAAGGAAAGGAGAGAAGGAAGGACAAAAAGATGTGGGAGATGAAACTACCAACAGTGACAACAAGGCTGAAAGAAATGAGACCAGGGTTGATACACTAAAATAAATTGTATTTCGGGCATAGTGGCACACAACTGTAATCCCTGACTTGGGAGATACGCTCCAGACTAGCCTGGGCTACCTAGCAAGACTTCAACTCTATCTAAAGAGGAAGCCTGGAGTGGTGCTGTGCCTTTAAGCAGTAAAGACACCAGTAACAATAAAATGCTTAGGAATACCTTGTTTAACTGTACCAGACCTGTAACTAGTGGGAGCTACGCTACTATGTTAGGGCTGCAGTTCTTTCCACACGCCCCCTAGGGTTCCAACAAGATCCCTATCAAACCACCTTGATTAAAAGATAATTAAAAAAAAAAACATATGAAACAAAAAGAATTGGCAAGATGGGGCTAGAGAGGTAGACCAGTGGTTAGGAGCACCCACTGCTCTTGCAAAGTATCCGAATTTGGTTCCCAGCACCCACATCAGACATCTCACGACTGCCTGTTACTCTAACTCCATGGGATCCAGTATCTTGTTCTGGCCTCTGGCGGTGCCTGAACTTCAACACATGACCTTCATACACAGAGACACACAAACATTCACATACATTTCTTATCTAGGGGCTGGAGAGATGGCTCAGAGGTTAAGAGCACTGACTGTTCTTCGAGAGGTCCTGAGTTCAATTCCCAGCAACCACGTGGTGGCTCACAACCATCTATAATGTGATGTAATGCCCTCCTCTGGCCTGCAGGTGCACATGAATGCAGAGCACTGTATACATAATAAATAAATAAATCTTTTTTTTTTTTTTTTTCCTGAGACGGGTTCTCTATGCAGCCCTGGCTGTTCTGGACTCACTATGTAGACCAGGCTGGCCTCGAACTCACAGTAATACACCTGCCTCTGCCTCCCAAGTGCTGGGATTAAAGGCATGCGCCACCACACCCGGCTAAATAAATAAATCATCTTAAACAAATGTTTTTAATCTAAAAGTTGACAAGTTAATCTTAAATATATACAAATAGAAAAAAATTTCAACATAGTCAAAACAAATTTGAAAAAGAACTAAACTGGATTATTTATCTTCCCTATTTCAAAGCTGAAATGGAAGAGGCAGTGCTCAAGATGGTGATGTTGGTATATTCAGGGCATAGATGAATGAGACTCTAGACACAGACCCTTACATGCATGGTCAATTTAGGCACCAAGGCAACTCACTGAGAAGAAAATGATACACACATGCCCACATACACGGAATAAGTAAGCATAAATTTTTCTAAAGGACTACTTCAAAGCAAAGCTGTCCAAAAGAAAACTGCACTGCTAGACTGGGTTCGGCTTCTAGTACTGGCAAGAATTAGATGACACAGGGGACAAACAACCAGATGAACAACGAACAGTATGAGCCATTCTATTAGACAACTGTCCCATACTGTTATCAAAGTGACAGGGACTATAGCGTCAGGCCCTAAGCTGTCTGACCACAGCGCCCAGTGCAGCCATCCTGACTGGCTCTCGGTCAGAAACTCAAAGGCGCCTTTGGGCAGGTTGAGGGAGTCTGAGTTGTATGGACCAACTGATATTATGACGTCTTCATTGATTTTTTTTTTTCTTAAAGCAGATTTTAAGATTTATTTTGAGTGTTTAGCCCGCATGTAGATGAATTGTATGTGTTCCTGCTGCCGGTGTAGACCAACAGGGAGTTCCAGATCCCCTAGAACTTGAGTAACAGATGGCTGTGACCTGCCACATGGTTGATGGGAACTGAACGCCGGTCTTCTACAAGAGCAGCAAGTGCTCTTAACTGAGGAGCTTGCTCTCCAGACCTTTCTTGATTTGTTTTCCCTACTGTGCAGCTAGAGGATACCCTCGTTTGAAGACAGATGCACACGCAGCGTCTCCAAATGACTTTCCATCGGCTCAGCAAAAGATGTGTGTGCTTAGGAAGGAAAAGTTAGAGCGTATCAGTGAACCTAGTTTGGGTAGAAAGTTGGAAAGAATTCATTTTACTCCTTACAACTTTTCTACGGGTTTGAAACTTTTAGTAACTATAATGCAAGAGGATATTTGATTCTTGCTCGGCAGAAAACATTTTTAAGGCCTAAAACTTGTAGCTCCAGACAAGGTGGTACCCACTTAGAGTTCCCAGAGCATGAGGTGCTGGGTCAGGAAGAGTGAGAGCTCTGGCCGGTCCAGGCTACACAATGAGACCCTGTCACAAAAGCTAAAGGATAGAAATATAACTGAGTAGAGGAGGGCTTGCCTACCATGCACAGATCTTGTATTGAACCCCTAACACAGACATGCACACACACACATACGCATATGCACATGCACATACACACACACAAACATATACAGATTGGCTACAGCATCCAAAAGCATGAGGTAGCTAAAAGCACATATAACAAAAGATGTGCCAGGTGGTGGTGGCGCATGCCTTTAATCCCAGCGCTCGGGAGACAGAGGCAGGCAGATCGCTGTGAGTTCAAGGCCATCCTGATCCTGGTCTACAAAGCGAATCCAGGACGGTCAAGATAACAGAGAAACCCTGTCTCAAAAAAAAAAAAAAAAAAAAAAAAAACAAGCGATGCACAAGACCCTTTGCTGAGTATAAATTTTTATTAAGACATGAAAAATTAAGTAGAGCTATAGTATGTTCCTAGATCAGAAGCGCCCATGATAATGATACAAATTCTTCCAAAGCAGCGTACAGATTCATTACTGTTCAAAGTGTCAGTGTTTTGCAAAATGGGTTGGTTATGCTGATAAAATATGCATAGAAGAGCAAAGAACTGAAAAAGAATCATAGCTTTCAAACAACAAGGCAAGGAGCACTACACTGTGTGTCAGGAGTGTGTATCGTACTAGGTACAGAAATTAACAGACAGCATAAGAAGAGAACCTGTGTGAGAATTAGGGGAGCCCAGAGACACATGCGCTGAGTCTCAGTAAGCACTGAGAATTAAGAAAGCCCAGAGACGCATGCGCTGAGTCTCAGTAAGCACTGAGAATTAAGAAAGCCCAGAGACGCATGCGCTGAGTCTCAGTAAGCAGCGGTGAAGATGCTTCAGGGCAGCTGGAAAGGATAGGCTTTCAATAAACAGTGCTGGCGACTGGCTGCCATTCAGAAAACAAAGATGGACCCCACATTGCCAGAGACACAGAGACAGTTCCAGATGGAACAAAACCTGAGTGTGAGAGGCAGTACTAGAAAGTGTGTAACAAGAAATCATGTTGGTTTTGTTTCTGCTGTTGGTTTTGGGTGGTTCTGAGGAGCGAACCGAGAGTCTTGCATGCTCTGGGTTAGCATTCTTTACACTAAGCAGCATTCCCAGAACAATAGAAAAATGTTTTTTTTTTTAATGAGATGCTCAATAAGCCAGCCATAAGAAAAATACCGATACATTTAAGCATATTAGAATTAAAACGTTGATATAGCAAAACTATCATAAGAAGACAAGGCACAAATTAGGAAAATGCTGTGTAAAACAAACTCATAGTAGTATCCAAAACTTATGACGAACATCATGGGCTGGAGAGAGGTTCAGCAGTTAAAAGGACTTTCCGCTCTTACTGAGGACCTGGATTTGGTTCTCAGAACCCATGTTGGGCAGTTCACAACCCCCTGTAACTCCAGATCCAGGAGACCCAACACTTTCTGACCTCTGGGGGCACTGGCATACTAGTGGTGCACACCACACACACACACACACACACACACACACACACACACAGAGAGAGAGAGAGAGAGAGAGAGAGAGAGAGAGAGAGAACACGCAGAGGGTGTTCAGGGGCGAGGATAAATCTTTAAAGAGGAAAAGAACAGCCAATTCATAAGATTAGGCAAAGATTTTAACATGCACTTTTTTTTAGCAAAGATGAACTCTAAATGGCCAACATGTGAGGAAAAGGCAAATTAAAACCACTCTATCAGTAGGCATGTCAGTGCACACTTTTAAACCCAGCACTCTGGAGGCAGAGGCACGCTTATCTGAGTGTTTAAGGACAGCCTGGTCTACATAGTGAGTTTTAGACTAGGCTAGGCTACATAGTGAGACTTTTTCTCTAATTAATTATTTTTCAAAAATCTACCAAAAATCTATTTTTGGTAAAATACATAAATCAAAACACCCGAGGAAAATGTAACTTTGTACAAGAGCATGTGGGAACAGTTTGGTAGGACTGACTAAAGGGTACAACAAACCCTGTGACTCTGCTTCCAAGTGTCATTGTAAAGATGCACAATACAGGGCCAGTGGGATGGCTCAGTGGGAAAGCATGCGCCACACAAGCCTGGTGCCCTGAATTTTATTCTAGGAACCCAAGGTGGGAGTAGAGAAACAACTTCACAAAACTATTCTCTGACCTTCACAAGTGTGCTGTGGAGTATATGCAAACATCACACACACACACACACACACACACACACACACACACACACACACACACACATACACAGGCACACACACTCAGAAACAAACCACCCTTTTATACACTAATAATTAATAATAATTTTAAAGGCACACTCCAGAATAGATGTCCACAATATCTATAGCAGCATTGCTTATAATAATCACAAGTTGGGAAAACAAATTTCAGTCAAGAGTAAAATAGAAAGTGAATCATAATGCATATACAATAGGATGAACAAACTCTTATTGTACACAATGGCAAGGGATGAACCTTACAAAGGTGTTTGGCAAAAGAAGTCTCAAAGGTATATAATTTCATTCATACAAACTTCAAAAAGAGAACAGGTCAGGGGCTGGAAAGATGGCTCCAGGTAAAACGTTTTGCTGCACAAGCCTGATGACCTGAGTTCGAATCCCCCAAATCCCACATGGAAAAGGGAGAGAACTGATTCTCAATAGTTGTCCTCTCACCCCACACAATGTGCTGTGGCACCTGCACACCAGTATTCACACACACACTCATATGCTTCTCACACATGCTCACACACTCATACACACACACACACACACTCACACACATCATTGACACACAATGAAACAAAGGTGTATTGGCACGCACACTTAATTCCAGCACTTAGGAGGCAGAAGCAGATGGATCTCTGTGAGTTCGAGGCCATCCTGGCTTACAGAGTGAGTTCCAGGACAACCAGAGCTACATAGTGAGACCCTACCTCGGAAAACAAAACAAATCAAAACAAAACAAAACACAAATGTATGATGGTGTAGGAACACACAATGAATAAACAAGTCAGGCTTAGTAGTCTAGACCTATAATCTTAGCACTGGTGGAGGCTGAGGCAGGAGAACCATAAGTAGGAAGCCAGCCTGGATCACAATAGGACATCTTGTCTCAAAAAGAGGGAAGGGGGCTATAGCATTTAGGGATGTATATGTGAGTGGTAAAACCATAGAGAAATGAAGTGATGCTTTCCAGGGGTTGGGTGAAGGGGGACAGCATGGAAAGGAGTACATGGGTAACTCCTGGAGTAAGAGAATGAGTGTTATCTTAACATGTATGCACACGTTTCTGTGTCTATACCTATATGCATTCCGTATACCTTCTGTATATTTCACAAAAAGAAAATATACACATGATGGGTACAAATGAAAAGACAGCCAGATGCGGCCGCCCACAGCCATAACCCCAGGACCATGGAGTGGAGACAAAAGGTTGCCACAGGTTTGAGGCTAGCCTGATCTACACAGGGAGTTCCCAGACTCTGAGGTTACAAGAGTGAGACTCTGTCTCACCAAACCCAACAAAAACTAAAAAGACATTCGTTTGTGGTGGTTAGCAAATAGAAAAATACAAACGGAAACAGTGAGCACTCTTTATGATTGGCCTGTAAAATGGGCATCTCGCCTGCACCTCCCCCGTCCCCCCCCCCCCCCCCCCCGCCAAGGAAAGGAGGCAGAGACTTCCGTGACAAGCAACATGGCAAGATGCATAAAAAATATAAACTACCTGAGGAATTAGAACTCTCCAACAAGTAACATGCCTGCTCGTGGCACACACGCCAAGTTCTCCTCCTCTGACTGCAGTGTTGTCTGGAATAACGAAATGACCATTTTAGAAGGGCTTCATAACCCATACAGTGAAACCACACACAGCTACCAGGAACAGGTTGCGTTTTTATAAACTGACGTGGAAAGATCTCAGAGACATACTAAGAAAAGCAAGTCACGGAATCACAGACACACTGCATAGCCCCAGTTTTAAATATATAAATATGTACATATGTAGATATATGGAAAACAGATCGCTAATGTATGCTCTAACCTGTCATCGAGGAGTGACAGGAATGGTGGTTGAGGAGGCAGCGAGGGCACATTGTCATCTTCCTCTGTAGACACATGTATATAATGTCATGTTCCTGGGCTACTTGTATCATTTTAACAAGCACAGCAAGGACAATTATGCTACGTGTCCAGTTCTAAGGAGACTAATCAAACACATTTAGAAATAACTTCTTTCAAATATCTTTTGTTCCTTGGGCTTCAAGAGAGCTCCGAGTTGCGGATACAGGACTGTCAGCCACCAGCTGATGACTGATGGGTGCTTGGTGACTCGGTCCATCTCCAGGCCCGACCCTAATAATCTCTGCACACATCCTCACATCCTGGTCCTTGGCCACAGTCGTGCTTTCCCACAGCACTTTGCTAAAGTAAATAAGTCTTGATGTCACCACCCATCAAGCAACAGCCACAGCAAAGCGTGGCTGTCCCTCAGAAGGAATTGTTAAAGAGTTAACACACCCCAGTGTCTGAGTAAGTGGGCTCCAGCTAAACTCCTTGTGAGGACCCATGCCCACAAAATCCCCACATAGGAACTTTTCCTTTTCCCTTCCCTAGTTCTTGCCAAAGCAGAACATACATTCCCTAAAGGTCGGGAGGCCCACAGGCCTGATCATAGCTCACTCAGTCAGTAGCGAATCAGACGAAAAGTGCCATGACCGCGTTGATGAAGGAAACCGACTCCATGCAGACGTTTTGCTGTGCTTTTATTTTTGATTTGTATTATAGTATACGAAGGGGAACTTCCAAACTTTACTCTTTCAACATCTTGACCTTTACTGTGGTGCTGCATACCAGGAAAGAAAAACTAAGCAAGCTGTGCTGGAGCCCACCCCGTTTCCATGTGTGTGAGGACAGGAGGAGCGGCTCCATTTGACAGGAAGATTACACCCAGCTGCAAACAACTGGAAACACACCAGCACGCTCGAAGTCACCAGCTGGTCCTCCGGCATCCACCAGCATGCACCTTTCCCAAGCATCTTGTATGTAAGGCAGCGAGCATTAAGTTTCCCTCTGCCTTTTGTCAGCAAACACCTTCCTGTTCCAGGATGGAAAACAAACTCAGACTGGATACATTCAACACCGATGTCTGATCTCCATAAGTCACCAAGAAGAGAATGAATTTAACTTTAGTACATTTATTCTTACATGATTCTTAATAAAACACTTTCAAAACATTCTGTACAGTTCAAGCCACTCAGAACTGCGTTACATCTCTATAAATGTGATTTTTTTTTTTTGGGAGGGGGGTATGAGGTGCCAAGATGTCTCTGTACAAAGATGTACAATATGTACAGTCACTGTAGATACAAGCTGTGCGAAGCAGAGTCTAGCACACATGATTCATGCCAAGGCTCAGAAAACGTTTCAACAAATAAGACTAAAGCTTGAAACTGCACTGTGGTTTCTCCCTGGGCATATGATCACTTTAGAAACAATACACACATATAGAAAGTGGTTGACCCCAGCGCAGACAGTACCATGCAGCTGACTGGACACGGTACCGGCCGTTCTCCTGGGCCTCAGTCTGCAGTTGCCATGTCATTGAGCTGCTGCCGCCGCCGCCGCCGCCGCCGCCTTGGGCTGAGCCACAGCTACACTAGAAGACTTAAACTTGGGGAGGTAAAGGCCGAACTTGTTTTCAATGCCAGCGAAAGTGGCTGTGGCAAGTCTGTAGCCACCGATGTGGTCGGGGTTGGCAGGAGGGAGGTCTGCGATGCGTGACTTTGGCGTTGGTTCTGAGCCCGAAGGTTTGCTGCGGACAGGAAAAGAAGACAGTTAGCTTGGGGTTGAGGGAGACGCTGACACTTGGAGCATGGCCAGTGGCACCCACACACTACAAAGAAGGCTGCCTCTGCTCTCCCCACGGTGCCTCTTGGCCATCAATGGTTAACTCCAGCCTCGCCACCCAATACCGCTATCATATAGAAGAAAAATGGCCCCACCTACAGTGCTTATATATGTAAACCTCAGACTTCCAGGAGGAAAAAAATGCTCTGAATTACTGATAGTCTTTGGGATGCTGTCTATGGATGGGCTTTTTCTATGTTCGAATTTTATGCAGGAAGCATGCATGAAATCCACTTTAAAGGTTTATGTATTGATACAATTCAAAAGCTTCTTAAACAGTGGGCTCACAAAGCTTATCATCCAAAGAGAAACAGATTTTAGTCCTTGCTTCTACAGTCTCTGAAGACACACACACACACACACACACACACACACACACACACACACACACACACACACACAAAGCCAAATATCAGTATTTGCACACTGCGGTGACAACATTGCTGTTCCTGCGTCTTTCCTATGCATGGGTCCCTCCACTTGGAGCCACAGCTATTCCCCTGCCAAGGCTTGCAGCAGGAGAGAGGGTTCACAGGATCATAAGATAAAGACTCAGAAAGGCGCCTGGGCATGTGGCCAACAGCTAACAGTTCTTGCTTGCACATCCAGCAAGTGACTGCTCTTCTCCCCAGGGGAGGCCTTGAGTGCTCAGCGTAGAGTAGGTCAATTTGGAGCTTGCACCCTACAATAACTGACCCTCTTTGAAACCATGTGTGTGACCTAGCTGTAGGAACATCTATGTGCTTAGTGATGGGGGAAGAATCAACTATCATAAGTGGAAAAGCAACGAGAAGAAAGCTCAGTAGCATGACTAGTGCACATTTAGATTAAATAATCCAATAACAACCTAATCTCACTCACACACACACACACACATACACACACACACCAAAAAAACGGAGGGGGCTGGAGAGATGGCTCAGAGGTTAAGAACACTGTCTGTTCTACCAGAGGTCCTGAGTTCAATTCCTAGCAACCACATGGTGGCTCACAGCCATCTATAATGTGATCTGATACCGTCTTCTGGCGTGCAGGAGTACATGCAAGCAGAATACTGTATACATAATAATTAATAAATCTTTTTTTAAAAAGACAATTATTCACATAGCAATTTAATTTGATGCCTCCCTAAAATGTCCACCAGTTTAATACTGTCCCCTGAGTTGGTAAGGTTTGGCTCTCCTAAGGAGGAAGCTTTTAGAGCCCGTTGCTTTCCACGCACACACTGCTCTCAAAGGCCCCTGTTACACGCCTTCTCTCAGCATTCCCAAAGTGGGTCAACAAAGAGAGCAAGCACACACTGGGCTTGGTGACTTCTTTATAAGAAGTAGCTGCACTTACAGGCCTCCAAAATCTATGTAAAACCACCGCTGCAGAAGCTCATAGGTGACCAGAGTGACACCAAACTGAGGAGAGGACCGGAACACTCGAGCTGAAAAGACAGATGGGGGTGGGGGTGGGGTGGGGGGGAGGGAGGGTAGACTTAACACCTGGATGGCTGTGGCAAGGCGACCACTGAGTGACAGACACAGGGCCTGAAAGCCGGGCAGCTACTGTGCAGGACCCCCACCCCCACCCCAGCGTCTACCTGCAGTCCCTGTGGAAGACCCCACCCCAACCCCAGCATCTACCTGCAGTCCCTGTGGAGGACCCCACCCCCACCCCAGCATCTACCTGCAGTCCCTTTCCAAAATGCCGATGGCCCTTCTTCCCGGAGAATCTTTCGGAAACAGTCGATGACCCCAGTGTATGTTGTCTGGCCAGCCCTGGCGGCCACTTGCAGTCTTGTCTTGATGACATCAGCAGGGGTCACCAGAGAAGCAGCAGGCACACCTTTGAGGAGAAAGCCACATTTACTCATCCTAAGGACTTCATGCATCCAACACACAATCCACAACCAGAACCATAAGGGGACCGCAAAGCTCCTCAGACAGGGAGGCATAAATCGAAAGAGAAGATTCCCCAAGCATGACAGGTGCTTCCTACTAAATCAAGGGGGGAAATGTGTGTGTGTGTGTGTTTTTCCCCCCAGACTAAGGAAATCTCTCTAGTTTGTACCATCCCAATGAACAACGAAAGAGAGAGAAATGCAGTAGTAATAGGAATCCCCAGGTTCCCTTCCCGGCGTTAACAACCTTCATGTTTTTCATCTTTAAAGAAGATGCAAGTGTAGCAGGCAGGCGTGGTGGCACACACCTTTAATCCCAGCACTTGGGAGGCAGAGGCAGGCTGATCGCTGTGAGTTCAAGGCCAGCCTGGTCTACAAATCAAGTCCAGGTCAGCCAAGGCTACACAGAGAAACCCTGTCTCAAAAAACAAAAACAAACAAAAGATGCAAGTGTTTTTATGTACAACAGACTATACGCGGCACTACAGCGTGGCGCTCCCAGCTAACTCTTGCCAACCACACAGTGGGGCGAGTGTCAAAAGCATCACGCATTTGCCAGTTTGAGGCACTAAGGGAGAGGTGACCAAACCTCCCCTCCTACCTGCTCACATGACAGCCACTGTAACCTGGGAGCAGGCCAGGCTTCGGGTTAAGGAACAGCAGCCCTCCCCCTGCCCCCACCCCCACCCCATCATCCAAAGGCCACTCTGCCTTCCCTGTGCCTCAGCTCCCTGGGGTCACCTGAGATTCAGGAGCAGCAGCAGGACACATGAGATGGGTTTCTCAAGCATAGGTTTTGTTCGTAAAACAAAACAGACCTTGAAAAAGCAGCATGACCTTCCCCAGGGGGAAGGAATTCAATTTGGCCTAAATATCACGGTCTCACTGCCAGGCAGATGGAGCTGCTGGCCCTGGGGATGTGGGAGGCTCTGTTAGAGACCGATGCCAGTTGGATCAGCCCAGCACACCATCCATTCAGAGGAAAGCAGGTAAATCGCTGACCTTCTGAGGCAGGTCTCTAGCCACTCTCAGTACCTGCTGGGGAAGCATGACTGGTAATAATTAGAACTCGTCCTTCTGGGACCGCGTCAAATGTCTATAAGCAAGGAGCTGGTGCTGCCTGGGAGCTGCTCACATGGTTCCATAGCCTACTGGCAAATGCCTGCCTGCTACCCTGTTCATAGCAGTCTGATGAGTACAAGAAAGGAGCTGGGGTAGGGTTGGGGGGATGACTTGGTGCCAGGTTAAACAGGTAACTTGACCAAATTAAGCGAGATCACAAATGCCAGAGACCAAGGCATTTGCTGGAACCCCAGACAAGGGTTCAAAGCCCTGGCTTCTTGTTTGTTATTTAAAATAAGTTGTCCCCTGTTGTCACAAGCAAGAACAGCATATTCATCTCAACACTCCTGAAACCCAAGGCTCCTATTAGTAAACACACCATACTTAGGCCAAGCGGTAGAAGAGCGTATCCCAGCAATTAAGAGCCAAGCAATGGCGTGGGAGAGATAGCTCCATGGTTAAGAGCACTGGATGCTCTTCTAGAGGACCTGGGTTTGATTCCCAGCACCCACAAGGCAGCTCACAACTGTCTATAGCTCGAGTCTGATGGGATTTGATATCCTCTTCTGGCTTCCTCCAGGAACAGACATGCATGTGGTTTACATACGTACATGCAAGCAAATACACACACACCTAAAAGTAAGTAAATCCCTGTTGTTGTTGGTGGTGGTGGTTTTTTGTTTTGTTTTGTTTGGGGAGAGGGGAGGTTGGAGACAGGGTTTCTCTGTGTAGCCCTGCATGTCCTGGGACTCTCTTTGTAGACCAGGCTGGCCTTGAACTCACAGAGATTCACCTGTCTCTGCCTCCCAAGTGCTGGGATTAAAGGCGTGTGCCACCACCGCCCTATTGTTTTTTGAGCCAATGTCTCACTCTGGCTGTCCTAGAACTAGTCACTATATAGACCAGGCTGACCTCAAACTCTCTGCTGCCTCCCACATGTAAATAAATCTTAAAAAAAAGACCTAAGAGCCTAGTCCTGGCTCTGCTGAGTTCTGTGTGGGTTCATTAGACAGGTCTTTTCTTTCTCCTGCCATTTCTGCGTATTGCTGCATCTAAACATGCCTGGTTGGTCTCTTCTATTCCAAGTCAGTTCCCTGGTAACCCAGTAGTAAGGATGGATGGACAGACAGACAGACAGACAAATAGACACACACACACACACACACACACACACACACACACACACACACACACACACACACACATTCAGCCTCCTGCCCCCCACCCACTGCTGTGAGTCAGCTCCCTCCTGTCAGGCTCCTCTTTCTGGTAGACTCTCTCCTGCGCCTAATGTGGCGCCTTAGACTACATGAAGTTCTTCCTGTGATCCGCTGCCTTATCTTGAGCCTCCACTCTTATGCCGGCCACACAGGGAAGGCAGGACGAGCGTAATAGAAACCCCCAAGCCCACTCAGCCTACACAGAGGGGAAGCCAACTGGAGCAACCATGGCCAAGCTGAACGCTAAAGTCAGAGAAAAGATGAAGAGGGAGTTGAGAGCTGAGGGTGGTTTTCTCGCAGGGGCGTGCTTTGGTCTGACGAGAGAGCTGTGGTAGCAAGAAGACACGGCTTTGTGAAGCTCAGCTTCTGAGCCAACTGGAGAACTTTCCACCCTCCAGGACAAGTACAAGGGCAGGCAGGCACCGCACACCAGCACTGGGTCAACAGAGCCACAGATCTGGCAAAAACACTTCTCCACCTTCATTGGCTGCACCTAAGGTTTCAGGAGCCCAGGAGGCTAAGAAACGTGCTAATGACGGGAGCTCAATTTAGATGGGCAGATCTAATTTGGCTCCAAGTTGCTAAGCTGCATTAAGTTGTTTATCCACATTATGCAAATGTAATTAACTCTCATCAGAACCACAGTGCATCCCCACAAAGGAGAAAAGGCAGTTATATCCAGCTAAGTCAGATCCCAACAATAACTTCCAGAAATAAAGGGCAAAGTCAGAGATTCTGTGCTTCCTAAGAGAGCTCTTTTGGTTAAGAAAGTCTGTCGTTACCTGCCATGGCTCCAGCTGTTAGGAGATTGATGCCTCCCACGTGTCCGTTCTCGTCAGCCAGGAGGAGTTTGCAGTGAGCGTACACGGGAAAGTAGATTGCGGAGAAGGGAATGTCTCGGAGGAAACACGCCTTGGCACCCTGTCGCACGGTGAGGAAACAGCGCAAAACAGTGTGTAAACACGGCTTGAATGCCCGGCCGGGAAGTGGGCAGGCATTGGTGACAAGCTGAGATGTCCTTCAAACAGCATTAAAAGTGATGTGAGGGGAATCAGGGTGAGGGACAGTGGGACAGAGTAGACATGCAGGGCAGGAAACTTTTGAAAGGAAAGCGGGTGTGCATCCAGGCTAGCCTCGAGAGACTGCTGCATTCTGACAACGAGGAACTTTCTAGCATTTCTAGACAGGCTATATTTGGGGTTTTAAAAATTAATTTTTTTCTGTTGTGGTAATCACATGTGAAACCTATCCTCTCAAGCATTTTAAAGTGCTGTGCAATATTAACTCCGAGGAAGCTCTGCTGCGGGTTTCTGTGCACTGAACAAGCCAGGCCAACATCTTAGGACTCATAAGGACTTTCGGACTCCCAAGATTGCTTGGCCTACTCAGCTTTGCTAGGGGTGGGGCTGGAGGCTTGAGTGGGGATCGAACTGAAAGGCAGAAACAGTTTAGGCATTAGACTCAGATCCCAAAATGAAAGGCTGGATTCCCAAGCCACCCCCAAAACTAACAAATTACCAAGTCATCCTCAATCAGTCCCAAGCCTTAGGAGGGGCCAGGCAGAACACCGGAGGCAACAGAGAAGGGGACCCGTTCTAGGGAAGGCAGAGAAAAAAAAAAGAACCCAAAGCCTTTCCTCCTCCTTCCCACCCCACCTTCCACTCAAGACAGCCCTGTCCTGGCCACGGGGAGGGCACTGAACACTTTCCTGGGTGTTGTCAGAAGCTCCTGCCAGCCCAGGCCTGCAGCTTTACCTCGCCAGACAAATGCTACACCCAAGCCCAGGGTTCCCCTATGGCTCTGTTTTTATAACAACAACAGAAACACCCAAGGCCTCTCACAGGATAATACAGACAGAAGCAATATTTACAAATTCTTCTCTCCAAGGGAATCTCAACGGATGGGGGGCAGAGTGGAGGCATTCACAGACGTGCCTGGCAGCCGGGCTCCCGAGCACCCTGTGGCTGTGTGGCTCTAATCTAGCGGTTCCTAATTTCTTAACACTGAGCCATCTCTCCAGGCCCCCGACCCTAATTTCTAATTTGCAGTTACAGAGGTAGACCTACACATTTCAGCAGTTATAGATCCATATATAAACTCAATGCTGCAGAAACACAGTCCCCTATAGAAGGGAAATGTCCGTGTTTTCCCTTCTACCAGGGAAAGGAGCAGAAAGAAATACTGTCCTTGTTAAAGAAAAATGCTGGCTTCTGCTCCATTACATCTGATCTGTAATGACAGCAGTAGGTATACCTGCGGGGGGGAGTCTGGTGTTTTGTGAAAGTACAATAACAGTTGTTGTTTCTTAATGGAATTCATTATTGACAAATCCTCCCACTTAACTTCTTAAAGACTCGACTCAAATGCTGCCAAATAGTATCGTTTTACCACCACCACCACTGCTGCCGCCACCATCACCGCCACCACCACCACCACCATGGTTGTGATGTTTAAGACATAGGGCAGCCCTCCTGGGACCATAAGAGACAAGTAAGTATTCAGACTCAAAGTAAGCAGAGGATCAGACTGCAGGCCTCGAGCCATCCATCCCACGGAGAAGGCCATGAGCCTGAAGCCAGAGGTCCTATGGGACAGGTGTCCTGCCAGCAGCTCCATAAAAGCTAAAAATGGTAACAAGAGCACACATGCACGTGCGTGTTCATCCCGCTGCCTTTAATGGACGGTCCTGATTTCCTTTGAGTTTTCTATCCCATAGGTCATTCTACTGGATAAGATAGCTCCTCAACTTGGAGAGCTTCTCCACACGTTAGCCGAAAGAACCGACCCACCTTGTACAGCCCAAAAAGTCCCAAGTCCTGGAGCACATTCAGAGCGCTGACTCTGGGTCCCGTGGTGATCTCCCCTGCCACCTGCAGACGAATCTTCACTATCTCCAGAGGGTTGGTAAAGATGACCTGCGAGCCTCCGGCCTGCAAGCAAGGGACACAGACAAGCTCTTTCCACGTTGGAGCTGACAGGGGTGTCAATGAGGGGAAAAGGCCTGGGAGACTTCTTTACTTTTCACTGGAGAAGGAAAAGCCCACATTGTGCTCGCTGCAAGGGGGTCTCACGGAGATGTCCCAAAGGCCCCTCATGTCAATCTCTGTTTGGGTTTGTGTCTACCTGAGGCAAAGTCCCAGTCTGTAGCTCAAACTGGCCTAGAACTCACTATGTTGCCCAGGCTAAGCTAGAAGTCACAGCAATCCTCCTGCCTCAGCCTGTAGCGTATTGGGATTATAAATGTGAACCACTACGGCTGGATTTAGGTTTATTTCTATTTGAAACACCAAGACCGGTTCTCAGAGCTGATCTTAAAGGATAACATCAAGCACATTCCAAGCAGCAAAATCAATAAATCCACTTTGGAAAACAAAAGTGAATGAAGATGCGGGGGTGGGGGGGATGGGAGGGGGGAAGCTCTGGGTGAGAGGGAGTGCTCAGCAGGCCATTGATTTAGCCCAGCAACTTGCAGAAAGATGAACACAGCGTTAGCCCCACAGAGGTGCCTTCATCAGAGACATGTCTCCTCCCGTTCTTACAGAAGCTCTGAGCCTGGACCAGCGGCACCCACACAAAAGGAAGGAATTTGAGGAGACAAGCTTCAGTATCATCGCAAGACAAAATAAAAAGGGGGGGGGGTTTCAAGACAGAGCTGGAAAACGGACTCTCAGAGTACAGCACCCACAGATCACCGCTCCGGTGGTGACTGAGTGACAGATTTAATTTTAAACAATCAGAGTGAATTTGCATCTGAAATCTGCCAACTAGTAAAGCGGAGGAAAGGGCTGTTTAAAATAACTGCCACGGCTCCTTTTCTGGTTTTCGTAATATAAAGATGATCATGTGTGCATGACCACCTAGACACAAAAAATAAATAAATAAAATATAATCTCCCTTCAGGAAGCGCAGAACTCTCATCTGCGCATTTCTGTCTTAAACTGTGGCTGTTTACGTTCTATAATCAAAACTATATTCATACAATATTCATAATTGTAATGGTATTCACATAATCACCATCAGCATACAGCCGGAACAGCCGCAGCACACGGCCCCTCGGAGATAAGAAGTGTGCACCTCGAGGGGCAGCGTGGTTCCACAGGTGTGCAAGACATCACCTCAGTCCCTCCTAAACACTCTGGGGCCACAACACTCTTCAATGCTTCTGGTTCAAACCCTAACCTTTCAGCACCCACGACTTGGAACCCCATACCAGCCCTAGACCCCTTTCCTCCTTTAGGCAGCTGACTGTCCTGACTTCCCCAGGGAACTAATCCCCTTTTGTCTCGACACAGCACAGACCGCCGCAGGCACATAGGTCCCCCAACAAGGATAAACTGACCCAATTTTACATGTTGATTTGCCTGCGTTTCTTTCTTTTATAATCTGCTGCTCTGCAGGCAGACGGGAGCGTTTCAATGTTTCAATCTAAGCAAACAATACTTCCAAAAGGATTGCTGGGTGAAAAATTATGTTAAAATGATAATCCAAGTAATTACTCCTGTAGCTAGAACTAAAGACCAAACCAATTGAAAGTTTACTATTTCCCTGCAATTGCTTTTTTAAACAATGGTTGTAAAGACTGTCTTTGGGGAAACATGCATTATATTCTCACTAAAGCAGATTAAGATAAAAAAAAAAAAACTATAAATTTTTATTATAATCCCTCAGATTTACCACCAGTGTGCTTTATTTAGGTGCTAAGTGTTAAATATGGACATTATGTTTAAATAAACACAAAGTTCTTTTCATGGTTTTTGTTTGTTTGGTAGTTGGTTGATTTTTTTGAGACAAGGTTTCTCTGTTGTAGCCCTGGCTGTCCTAGAACTCCAGGCTGGCCTTGAACTCACAGAGATCCGCCTGCATCTGCCTCCAGAGTGCTGAGATCAAGGTGTGCGCCACCACCGCTGGTTTATCCTTTCACATTTTAACCATTGGCGGATTATCACACCTGGTCGGCCAGCCCCCAGCTCCCTTCTCTTGAGAAACTTCTCACATCTGATGCTCTTGGAAATGACAGCTAGATGGCTGCGTTGTGCATTCCTTCAACAATCCTCCACGTTTCTCAGTGTAGACATAATTAGCTTTCTCTTAAAGGCCCGTGAAAACAGTACAATCAAGAAAAGGAGCCCACGACTGTGACATATTACACACACAGTCACATGAACTGCTATACGCATGAAGGTGAGCACCTTGGTATCCATCGGATGCCCTGGAACACAGAAGCAAACTGTCAATACAGATCTCCCAGGAAGAGAGCGTGGCAACCATAAACAGTGATCCTGTAGCAAGGCACACAACTATCAGGTCATCTCTATGTGGTCCTTGGATTTTTAAGGAGTAAAATTTCCATCAGTTCAATGATGTTTTTAAAATTGCTTTACATTTTTAAGCTTTATAATTGGACTAGAATCATGTAGGAAATTTATATCTAGAAACACTGCAACTGTTTAGAAATAATAAAATTGCTATTTAATTTCACTTTGGATGCAGCTGGAGAGGCTCAGTGGGTATGAAAGCTTGCTTTGCAAAGGTGAAGGTGTCCAGAACCCATATAAAAAGCCAGGCTTTGCTATGTATAGCTGGAACCTCAGGCTGTGGCAGGCAGACAAGAGGCTCTTCAGGACTTGGTCATCAGCCTAGTTTAAGGTTCAGTCAGAGATCCTCTCTTCCTCTGGCCTCTGCACACACATATGTGTGTATACACCCCACAGACACACACACTCACAGGCACACACTGCACCACATACAAACACACACACACACAAACACACACAAAATTATAACACAGGCTGGGTGTGGTGGTGCACACCTTAATCCTAGGACTTGGGAGGCAGAAGCAGGTGGATCTCTGTGAGTTTGAGGCCAGCCTCAGGACAGGACAGTCAAGGATACACAGAGAATCCCTGTCTCAGAAAGGAAATAAAAAAGCTAAAATCATTTATGAACATAAAATATTTGCTATACATTTGACTAGAAGTATATCAAAATTTACCTAAGATTACCAAAATTGAAGTGGCTTACTATTAAAACATGATTAGCTGCATCCTGTGAGGAGAGTGTGAGGAGCTGGAGGAGGGTGAACCACACATCCTACTGCAAGTCTCAGACACAGGAATGCATCAGTGATCCTCCAGAGCGCACTTAGCAGATCTGGCATCTGAAACAGTGGCCTCTTCCCAGATCTCCTGCCTAAGTTTGATCATTTTAACATTGTAGTGATTTTTAAAAAATTATTTGGTACTAGGAACTGTAGATTCAAAAAATTTTAAAGCATATATATATATATATATATATATATATATATATATATATATATAAACAAATAGAGCTAGTGATCTGAAATAATAGGCAAAAACTATTTAAAATTTGAATTAAATCATAATATACACATAGCAGTGGGAGGGGCTGGAGAGATGGCTTAATACTTAGGAGCAGTTTTAACTCCATTTTTAACTCCAGTTCCAGAGCTCTTATTCTCTTTTCTCATCTCTGATGACACCAGACACTCACAAAGTGATATACATGAGGCAAAACACCCATACAAATAATATATATCCCCAAACCATAATATACAACTACCTAGATTTAAGCTGATATTGCCTAATTTGACTGCTAGGCTCATCATGAAGCAACTTCTGTTATCTATGCCGTATTTTTGGTGATTTATTTATTTATTTATTTTTACTCACCAAACCAAACTTCTAATCCTCTAACTGCTAAATTCTTCATCAGATTTTAACTTGTCTTTCTCAAAGAGATACACTAATAGCAGAACAAGCTTAGCAGTTTTGTTTTTCAGAATTAATCTGTGCTTTTGTTCTTCAAGAACCATACTGAAAATACATAAAAGAGAATAAATCCCATTTGGAATGAGAGTTAACCATACACAAGAGAAACAATACAATAATCACAGTGCTCTGCCTCCCACCCCGCTTGTACCCCGCTTGTCTTTTAATGAGAAATAAACCAACAAAAGCTGACAGCTGAAGTTAATGGGGAAAGTTTAACTCAGTCATTGGGCTCTCCTGTGCCTGAGGCAAAGGGGATGCACACACGGTTAGTCTTTTTGACCTTCTGTCCCCAACGATATTACCCCAAGGCCTGGGTCTACAGAAAGCCTGGGAACTGGCCCTGTGTGCACCGAGGCCCTCGCTGCTGCTCATTTCTTTGAACTATTGTTTCCAGTTATTTAAAACCATTTCCCTCCAGCCACAGGCCAGTCGGTGGAAGCCTCACAGTTCCTTCACAGGGTCTGAGAAAAAACCCAACCCGGTGTTCTGTAGGGCCACACCATCAACTGGAGTAGACGCACAAAACGTATGCATTTAAAGTAACCAGAGAAAAACCAACAACAGCCACAGAATTCGTTGTCTCAAGGACAGACAGCAGGAACAGACAAAGGCTGTGCCTTATAGACCAACAAACAGCCATTTTTTCAGCCCTGAAAGTGACAGTTTTAAAAGAATAAAAGTCAATATGTTTATTGCTGGGTGATATATTTACCAATGTTGTTATGAACCCAGTACCATGGTCTGAGTGAGTGTGTGTGTGTGTGTGTGTGTGTGTGTGTGTGTGTGTGTCGTGTGTGTGTGTGTCTGTGTATGGCCCCCCCCTGAAGATTCATAGGTTAGAACCTATTGCCCAGCATGACAGTATGACAAGGCAGGGCCTGGAGAAGCGACTACATTCTAATGGCTCTGGCCTAGTGGATGGGGTTAGTATGCTACCGAAGATGAGGACAGCGGCTTTGTCTTCCCTCCACATGAGGGCAGAGCAGCAGGGCACCCCTGAGAGCCACGAAGCAAGCCCTCACCACAGGGAATCTAATGGTGCCTTCATCCTGGACAGCCCAAAATTGTGAGCAATACATTTCTGTTGATTGTCGTTACCCAGTCTATGGCCTTTTGTTATAGTAGCCAGAATGAGCTAAGATGGGAGGTTAAAAAAAAAAAGTCCCTGTGTCCGTATCACACTTCACACTTTGTGTGGCACAAAGGTGCATGCTGTCTATGTGCGCATGTGTATATATGACCATGTCAGTTTGTAGCATGAAGTTGGGATTGTACTGATTCCTGGAAGAGGAAGAGGCGTGCTGTTTCCACCGCCCTTAAAGATGATCAAGATGCACTTGCTGGGGAAGGCAGGCTTCTTCATCTAGGGAACTGGCTAGCTACGGGTTTGGGCCTTCAAAACAAAACAACAAAGCAGGGGATATGGAGATGGCTCGCCGGGTGAAGGCGTTTGCCACCAAGCATGATGATCTAAGTTCAGTCTCTGGGACCCACATGGTACAAGGAGAGAACTGACTCCTGGGAGTTGTCCTCTGACTCTCTCTCTCTCTCTCTCCTCTCCCCCTCCATCCCTCTCTCTCCTCTCTCTCTCTCCCTCCTCCCCTCTCCTCTCTCCTCTCTCTCTCTCTCTCGCTCTCTCTCTCTGGTGTGTGTGTGTGTGTGTGTGTGTGTGTGTGTAGTGCACAAATAAATAAATGTGACGATAAACTTTATAAATAACCAAAAAAAAAATATGTAACAGAGACAAGAGAGCCAACCAATAAATGGCACATGACCTGAGCATCTCACTCCATTCAGAATGGCTATCAAATATATAAAAGAAAATGCTGGAAGGGTCTCACAGTCAAAGAAACACTTCTACGTCCCATTGGGTACATGTACAGTACCAGCGAACCTTGAAAACATGCTGCGGGAAAGAAGCCAGACCCCAAAGGTTATGTGCTCTGTGGGCACATTTTCGGGGATTATTCAGAAGTGGTGTCTATGGAAGAGTTTACGAACAGCTGCCTAGGATGTGGGGGTGAGGTGGGAAGATGGAAGGGTGATGGCCAACAAGTGACTTTGTGTGTGGGGGCAGGGGAGGAGGGTTGCTGGTGTGCACAGTGATGAAATGCCCTAAGACTGATTGTGATGCCAGTCGCATACACTCTGTGGATATACTAAAAGCTACTGAACTGGACGCATAGAATGCAGCATTAGAGAGTGGCTCTGGTGTCAGTAACGATCCTGTCGTCTTAGGGCTGGGGGGGCGGGGAGGACAGTTCTGGTAGATCTGCATGCACCCTGAGTTTGATGCCCAACATCAGCCACGACATCTGCCCGTAAGATCCAGAACGTGTGCGCACATGCAAAATAAAAGAATAAAATAAAAACAAAAATAAAAAAACCTTAAGTTAAACCAATCACAGTGCCAGGAAGGCAACTTATGGTAGAGTACATGCTTCCATATGTTGGGTCTTGAGTTGGAAACCTTACATAAAACACACACACACACACACACACACACACACACACACACACACACACAGATTAAAAACACAAAAATGCAAGCCAGGCATGGTGACTCACACCTTTAATCCCAGCACTCGGGAGGGAGAATCAGGTAGATCTCTAGGAGTTCGAGGCCAGCCTGGTCTACATAAAGAGTTCCAGGCCAGCCAGGCCTATGTGGTAAGACCCTATCTCTCTCTCTCTCTTTTGTAAATCATGCATTCATTTTACATCTCAATAGTTATCCCATCCCTTGTATGCTCCCATTCCTCCTTCGCTCTCACTTTCCCCCTACTCCCCTTTCCTATGACTGTGACTGAGGGGGACCTCCTCCCCCTGTATATGCTCATAGGGTATCAAGTCTCTTCTTGGTAGCCTGCTATCCTTCCTCTGAGTGCCACCAGGCCTCCCCATCCAGGGGACGTGGTCAAATATGGGGCACCAGAATTCATGTGAAAGTCATTGCCCAATCTCCGCTCAACTGTGGAGAATGAGACCCTATCTCAAAACAAAACCAGAGAAGAACCAGGAAAGCAAAGCACATGCCTGCAGATCTGGACATTTTACCCTATTCTCAAGGCAATAGCATCCCCTCCCATCTACAAGAAACCTGGCATGGGCCATCACTGCCCGCCCTTTGCTGGGAAGAGCTTCCTGCTCTGTTAGAACTTTCCTTCCTTGAGTAAGCTAGGAAAACTTTAACACTGGGTAGCTGCAGGGAGAGCCAGTGTGCTTTGCTCAGTGGTGGTAGCAACCATACTCAGCTGAATACCCCGAGGGACACTAAGCATCTGTCTGATCAATACCACCCAGGGCATGGACACAGGGTCAGGTTCTGTGAAACTGCTTTCCACACTGTTTGACCGGCCTCATTGAAGGAAAGAGGTCATCCTCTGTCCTGTAGTGCCTGCTGGTCTATACGCAGAAGCTTGGCCATCATCTAAGACTTTATTCTCTGGTTTAGCTTACTGGCTTTTGAGAGACACGGCAGGCTACGCTTTAACAATCATCTACCCTGTAGTAGGATGGTTCATCCACAGAAAAAACAAACTTCGTGAGTGGTGTAGCACCCACGAGCCTAAAGAAGTTTCCTGAGTTTAAGGCCAGCCTGGGATACACAGTAAGACTCTGTCTAATAAAATAAAATTAAATTAAATCAAATAAAAATAAAAATAAAAATGCCAGCACCACATTTTCTTTACTCTTTGCCCAGAGTCCGACATTACTATTTCTTCTCCTGTCAGCCAATCAAAAATCAGTCATGATTAAACATCCAGAAACAACATGATTAAGGGATAAATTCAGTGTCAACCAAACCTTCAGGGCATCTTAGACTTTGCCTGTAAACAAGAGTCCACACCTAGGAAGAACAAAGGAATCACATGTCTGATTATGGCTTAACCATTTAAGTCACAGAGCAGACAAGAGAGCAGACCAGCACGGAAATAATTAGCTACTTGGGAAAGAAAACGTACAACCTTCCTTTTCTTTTCCCAGGCAGGGTCTCATTTAAGCCAGGCTAGCCTCGAACCCATATTTAACCAAAGATGACCCCAAAATTCTGATTTTCCTCTTATTCGCCTCCTTAGTTTGGCAAGCACTACTCCTCCATCACAAAAGACACCTAGCTTTCAAGGGATTATGGGTATGCATATGCTGTGGTCAACATGAGTTAGGAAGCTTCCTAACCAAATGGAAACTAAAACCACCGATTAATATATTTATCACTTACAAAGAAGTGAAACAATTATAGCATCTAATTACAACGTAAGAGGGCGTGGGGTACAATTTTGTGGACACATGTAGGCAGGGGGCTTATTTTTTCTATCATTTCTCACTCATTTAAAAATAAGTTGAGCCAAATAAGAGAGAAAGCCCCCCCACCCCACCCCCACCCTCGCATGCTGTGTGTGCAAACATGCAAGCCTGGCCTCACCCCACACTCAAGGCAAGGGTCCAACTGACAAGTCTCATCATGGAGATGCCTGGAGCAACTGCTCCTCCTGACCCCTGGGGCATCTTCTCTGAATTAAAACTTCTAAGGTCATTGACCTCACCATCTCAGGCTCCATAAGCAAGTGAGAAGGCTTTTGCCAAGACCTCTGGCTAATTCAACCAGAAATCATTAACTTCTCAGGATCAAAAATGGACCACAAAAGTCTCAGGCAAACCACATTATCAACAGTGAAAGAGACACTTGCTGAGCTGCAAACTTAGATGCACCAGCCGGTCTAAACCCAATGTAATGCTTACACCTTAAACACAGTAGTGTCTGAGTGCTGCAAAATTACAATCTCAACTGCTGGCTCAGGAAATTTGCCAATAGCTACAATATAGGTATAGTCTCTTACTGCCTCTTGCATCACCATAAGAAGGCTTAGTTAAACTACAATACAAAGGCACGCTCATTCCTACACATAAAGCCCACGGGCCCAATCCACCAGCCCCTCACACTTAAAGTTCTAGGGAGAGAAACGGACTGTACCTAGGCCGGCTATTACATTTCCTTTGACACTTAAGCAGACAAAACTTAAGCATTTAAAAAGTCTAGAAGGGAGCTGGAGAGTTGGCTCGGCAGTTAAAAGCACTTGTTCTTGCAGAGGACTCAACTGCTCAGTTTCCAGCAGCCACCAGGGCACTGAATACACATAATGCACTTACATGCATGCAAGCAAACACATACACACACACACACACACACACACACACACACACACACACACACACACCTCAAAGTCTAGAAGGGAGAGCTTCAGGAGCTTAAGAGAAACAAAGCTAATAAAAATAATACTCACAACGAGACTATACTATGGGGGAGGAGCAGCTAACAAGGCAAGCCTAGGACCTGATTTCAATCCCCACGAGCCACATCATGCCACGTGTGTAGTAGCCGTTTGGGGGAATCCCAGTGATGGTGGGGGTGGGACCAAGAAGATCCCTGGGGTTCACTTTCAGCCAGTCTAGCCTAATTGCTGAGCTTCAAATGGATGAGTGATTCTGTCTCAAAGGAGGTGGACACTTTTCTTGAGGATAACACTAAGGTGTACATACATACATACACACATACATACACACATACATACACACACACACACACACACATTCATTTTAAAACTTCACTCAAAGGTAATCCTTTGAGTTAAAGGGAAACGGGCCAGTGAGAGGGCTCAGTGGGTAAAGGTGCCCATGGCCAAACCTGCAGCCATGAGTTCGATCCCCAAGACCCACAGGATGGAAGAAGAGAACCAACTGAGAGTTGCCCTCTGGCCACCACACCATGGCATGCAACACACACACACACACACACACACACACACACACACACACACACACACACACACGAAAAATGTAATAAAGAATTTTAAAAGGAAAATTCCACTCATAGTTCATACCTACTTCACAAAAAAGCTAGAGGAATGTTTTTGCTACAAGAAACACCCAGGATCGACACTTACGCAACCTCCAGCGAGGATCTCTGCTGGCAGTGGGATGGAGCCATCTCTTTTGGTAAATTTGTCCCGGACAAAATCATTAACCTAATTAAAAAGACAGGATCAGTTCATTAGAATTCCCTCATATTTCCTCTGCTGGCACACCTTACACAACTTAGCAAATTACCAAAATACTTGCTTCATGATAAAAGTAAAATTTTACCAAATGTCTACATACATGTGACATGTTTACAGGTGCTTTGCTGGCACAGCAGTCCTGCCAGTATCGATCTTATTTTTTACTTCATGACAATCTAAGTAAATGACATCAGTTCAGTGACAAAGAAACTTACTGTTAGCTTAATGGCCTTTTCTGGTGCCACTCCTATCAGCTGTGGTATCAGACCTGGGTGGAAAGACAGAGTCATTTGCAAAATACTTGTCTGTATATGAGTGTACAAGCCCAACAAGCAAGTGCATCCCTTGGAGCTGCCCACCAAGCAGTTCAAGGTTTTCATCTAAATGGGGAAAGGGATCATCCTAAAAACTCGTGTGTGTGTGTGTGTGTGTGTGTGTGTGTGTGTGTGTGTGTGTGTGTGTGTGTGTGTTACAAATTACCAGTTAAATATAATGTCATTTTTCTCAAAGCTATAAATGTTCTCTTTAACATAGATAGATAGATAGATAGATAGATAGATAGATAGATAGATAAATGATATATAGACAGTCGGGGAAAGCCTCATTAGCCATTGTCTTCCCAAAAGCGCACAAGGGAAGAATGGAGCCTGTGGGTTTTCTCCATTTAGCTATGGGTTAGTCCCCACAGCAGCATACAAACACACAAACAGTTTGCAGCAGCCAGTGCTTTGGGTTTGGAGAAGCTCAGGGCAGTGTGCTTTAAGCACAGCCAGGTTTTGCTACAGAGGGCAGCCCTTGTAGCACAAAGGAGCGAGGCTGCTACTGAGCATCTGCTTCCGTTATCTTTTATTTGAAAGACAGCCTCGACTTTAAAGAAAAATGCAGCTTCTAGTACCATCAGTTCGTATCTTCTACAAACGAAAATATATGCCAATTATATTTTTTTTATTTACTAATATATGTCAAGCTTAAGGCATCTTAAAAGACTCCTCAAAGCAAAAGCAATCATTATGCTTAGAAAGCTACATTTCCCAGGCTGGCTGCAAACTGGAAAAGAACAATCGTATGTCAACAACTCTATCTGTAGCTACCCACGGAGCTCAGCTTTTCCAGAGCATGCAGCTTCACTAGGTTGTTGGCATACTTTCCTTTTTTGCATACATTTTTAAAAAAAAGATGCTAGCAATAAACACATCTTCTAGCCTTAAAAGCACCCAATCCAGGGGGAGTGATACGCGTGTCGGCGCGCTGGCTCGCTGCTCTCATCTTAAGCCTCCTTGGAGGGTGCTGATGAGTGATTTTCCGGGAGTTGAGAGCCAGCAAGTAATCGTGCATACAGGCCACTGTCAGTCAAACTGAATTAACAAACAAATCCACATACACTTTCCACGGGCCGCAGACTGATCTAAAGCGAGTAAATCAGCAGAGGGCAGTCTTAACTTTCTCACCTTCCTGATCATCATCAGTTTCGCCTTCCTCCACAACAACAGTGGCAGCGTGTGTATTTGTTTTACAACTTTCCTCCCTAAAGCTCGTGGAATGTTAATAAAGTCCTGATTTGTGCCATTTTATCATTGTTGCCTGCGAAGAAATTTAGCTAATCTGTCAACAACTCTTGTCAGTCATCTGACAGAATAACAGGCCAGTTCTAAGCAATATATGACAGTCTCAACAATCACTGTGCTCCTGGGCAGGGCTCCTACAATCCTCTCTAATACAAAAGTCTCTTATTTAAAGGACCCATTTTATCAGCTTAGATCCTGAGTAAAAGCCAATGGCACCCTCCCCTTCTTGCTATGTTACACACCCACGTAATTAACAGGATAGCTCCCCTCAAACAAAATTTTCTAGAAGTATCTGTCTATTGAGATGGCTATCCATGGCCCAGTTAGATTCCATCTACTAGTTCTCTGTAGTCACCCTTTATTACTTAAAAACCATACTGATGGGTCTGGAGAGATGGCTCAGCGGTTAAGAGCACTGGCTGCTCTTCCAGAGGACCTGAGTTCAATTCCCAGCACCCACATGGCTGCTCACAACTGTCTACGACTCCGAGAGCTGACACCCTCACACAGACATACATGCAAGCAAAATGCCAATGAACATTAAAAAAAATAAAAGAAAGAAAGAAAGAAAAGAAAACCATACTGATTAAGAGAAAGGTCATTACTCAATAGTGAAAGATTGGAGACATCAAAGAAACAAACGACCATAGTGCCACTCTACCGTGACCCCCCATTAAGCAGGATCTAGTTAGAAGATCTGAGTCCATTTAAAACAAGTCTTTGCACTGCCAGGCCCAGAACTCCAGATAGCGGCCCCGCTGCCCCTGTAGTACAAGTTATGCAACTAGGATTTTTTTCAGAGCTGAAGGTTCTGCTATTTGAGGTTCTGACTATTTGAGGAAATGCCATTATACTTGCTCTCAGAAGCAGGGCATTTGAGCCTATTTACTCCACACAAAGATCCCTCAACATGTGACTGCCTTCTTTGACTCTGAATATGTCCACACAAATGCCTGAATATGAAACCAACTACAGGTGTTTCCTCTCCTGCCCGCTTATTCAGTCCGTGGCTTTCCTAGGAACAGTTCTAAGCCAAACAGTTTGACAGAGCTCAGGATGAGCCGAGGATTAATATGCCTGGGAATGCAAACAAACACGTACAGTAAATTACTTAAATGCCCTGGACCAGAGCACATTAAAAGTATTTTCAAAGAATTCCAAGTGGCGCCCAAAGGGATTAAAAAATTAATCCCCCCCAGCAAAGGAACCCGAAATTCTAATGTGAAAACACGTAGATGAAAGCCATCCTCTCTCCAAGAAGACAAGTTCCTACAAAGCCCACTGGGGCTGGGGAAAATTCTGTACGGGGCTACAGCCTGGGATGCGACAGCCAGGCGCTCAGCAGCAGTCACTGAGAGGGGAGAGAAGAGAAGACCGCCATGCTCTGCCTGAGCTGGGAAGAAAGGAAGCCAGCTGAAGATTGGGGGGGGGGGCGGGGGTAGGGTTTCCCCACCTTTTAAGAATTCAGATGACTCAACTAGAAAAGTCTTAACCACGGGTCTCCTTGGAAAAAAAAAAAAAGAAAGAAAGAAAGAAAAAAGGCATTTCTTTCCATTGAAACAAGTGTATAGAGAGTGTAAACTCACCTTCAAGTAGCACTTGGCTTGGATTTCACAGGGACTTAGTGTTAGTACAGTTCTCTCTAGATCTCGGAGCAAAGGGGCCACTCTGAGGACCTGCCTGTGCCCTCGAAAAGCAGGCAGAGCTGGGAGAGGCACAGGATTTGGATCCCAAGAATTAAACACAGCAGGAAGGCGGAAGGAACATACCTGTTTACAGACTAATGTGCCAGTCACCGGAAAAGAACTCAACACAGGAACACAAGCAAAGAGGGGAGGAAAAAGGAAAAGAAACAGCCCTAATTGGTCTCCATAACAGCGAGTTAAAAATCTGCTGATGGCGACAGAAAAATTCCCAACTTCAGCAGCTGAGATGCGCTTTACTCACCTCGGTACAGTCCAAAGAATCCCTCGTAACGCAACACTTTCTTAAAGCAGTCAAAGCTGTTTTTGTACATCAACTCCCCAACCACAGAGCCGGTGCCACGCTGGTTCTGCATCCGTGTCTTCACCAGGTCTATGGGATACACCGCAGTGGCCCCCACAGCTACAAACAAAGGAACACAAGTAGATGGAGCATCCATAAGGACATCAAACCTCAACCCCCTAAGTGAAAAAGCCCAGTGTCTATTCTCACAGAAGACACTCATCTTATTACGCTTTTCCTTCTCTTATTAATAGAGCCAAAAGATGGCAGAATGGCAACCAGTGGGTTCCATAAACTTTGAGGAACAATGGATCCGAGGTAGAATGCTTACACAGCGTGTGAGAGCCCGAAAAAAGTCTTTGGTATCTTAAGTCTATGAGTTGGAAAGTAGATTCTGAAACCAGCTCTGTTTGCTTTAGTGACGTTAAACTGCTATGTATGCGCACCATTTTCTTTTCTTTTCTTTCTTTCTTTCTTTCTTAGTTTGTTTTTATTTTTGTTTCTGTTTTTCAAGACAGGGTTTCTCTGGCTCTGGCTGTCCTGGAACTCTCCGTACACCACAGTGGCCTCAAACTCACAGAGATCCACCTGCCTGTGCTGGGATTAAAGGCGTGAGCAACCACTGCCCATCGGAACCATTTCTTTATATTCTCTATTAAATGCCTAAATATTTCACTGGCTCCTATGAAACGATGGTACACAAGCCAAGTGGTTGTAATTTTAAGGTTAGTTCACTGAAGCATTTGAGTAAATTAAGCTAAGCTACAACCATCCTTTGGGGAGAGGTCCTTTACAGCATCCTATTCCTATGTATAGAATTTGGTTGAAAATCAGTCAAACAAGCAAAAATCTAAAAGTCATGTTATAGAATTTCTTGGGGACTGAAATATTTCACAGGATTTAGAGTGTCCTAATTTTTGGCTGTTGAAAACCAGAACATTCTTGGCACCTTCTAAAACTGAGGTTGAAAATAAAAAATACTAGTTTCCAGTTCCAGCTAGTTTTGAAACTTCAGGAGCATTTTAGCCATTTTTGTAGGTTCTTTTCAACACTGTGATTTTAGGTTCTATATGATTTCTTTGGATTATTTAAGTAAGAATAGTCTCAAGCAGCAGGCGTGGCTCAGCAGGCAAAGGTGCTTGACATCAAATGTGGTTCCTGGAGTTTAATCCCTGGGCCCCACACGGTGGAAGGAGAGAGCCAGCTCTGCTGAGGCATCCTCTGACCTCAACATGCACATCCTGACCTGCACATGCACGTCTCATGCATGTGTGCAAGTACACACACACACACACACACACACACACACACACACACACACACACACAAATGTAAAGCTTTTTAACAGACTCTCTAATTTCTGCTATTAGCAGAGCGGCGAGGAGGGATTTTTTTTAGCACATAAGCAACATTTCTGGACACTCTTCAGCCAGTCAAGGGAAAGAAAATTCACAGCCGCTGTGATGCTGTGAGATGTTGTTTTATGTCTTGAGTTTCTGAGCTTGCATCTCGGGTCTTGCCCCTAGGCTGACCCCATAAACTCGGGTTTTCATCTCCACTTTTCACGCTGGCCTTAACTGATGTAATTAAGGTGAGTGGAGTGCAGCGATGCACTTCGGACTCTCCCATCATTACAGAGGTTTTACACTGAAGACAGACTGGAGCCAGAGGGCCACAGCCATGCTCCGACAAGGGCTCTGATCACAGGTAAGAATAAAGAACCTTCAGAAAGCCCCGGAGTCCTGACCCCTGGGAACAATGAGCTGCACCTTTGCTGAGCTGTCCCATCTGCTGGGATAACATTACAGCAAGATGAGCCTGAGACAGCCATAGACATGCCACTCACCTCCAGCAACCGAGCCCAGAGTGAACCTGTATGCAGACTCAGCAATCTGGAGCCAGATAGGCCTGCCCAAGCCAGGAGATTGCTGAGGAGAGAAATAAGAAAAAGTCTGAAAAAGTATTCCACACACACACACACAAAGCACTTTTCAAGTTGAAAGAAAGAAAGAAAGAAAGAAAGAAAGAAAGAAAGAAAGAAAGAAAGAAAGAAGAAGAAAGAAAAAGAAAAAGAAAGAAAGAAAGAAAGAAAGAAAGAAAGAAAGAAAGAAAGAAAGAAAGAAAGAAAATCTAAAACTGAAAAATACAAGACGTATAGTGGGGTTTTGTGTTTGTTTTTGTTTTGGGGGGTTTGTTTGTTTTTGTTTTTTAAAGAAATACCTCAGGGCTAGAGGGAAATGGTTCAGAAATTAAGAGCACTCACTGCTCTTACAGAAGACCCAGTTTGAGTTTCCAGGACCCTCATGGCGATGCACAATCACTTGTAACTTCAGTTCTAGGGGACCCAGTGCCCTCTTCTGAGCTCTAGGGGTACCAAGCACTCGTGTGGTACACAGATAGATAGATGGATGGATAGATAGATAGATAGATAGAAGATATAAAATGCGCCCCCCCCCCAAACACTCCAAAACAAAATAAAAAATTTAAAAACCCAGTAAAAATATATAGAGTAGCTTTTTCTTAATTTTCATGTATGGACTGCTACTATGGACTACATTGTTGTCATTGAGAGGTTTGTATTTGTATGCTTGTTAGACTTGCTTTTGCAGTGCTGGGAGTTGAACCCAGGACCTCGTGGAAGCTGGGTAAGCCCTGTATCACTGAGACCCAATTCTAGTCCTCCTGGAAGCGAAACTCTTAGGTATGCAAATATACCTGCATATAACACTTACTCCTCTTCGACTATGTTAATTTCTTTAATAATTTGTTGTTTTAACATTTAATCACTCACTCAGCCACTGTATGTATATGCACTGAGGTGGGGAGGTATATGCAGCCATAGCTCACATGTGGAGGCTGGAGACAACTTTCAGCAATTAGTTCTTTCTTTCCATTGTGTGAGCCCTGAGGATAAAACGCCAAATGTCAGGCTTGGTGGCAAGCGCCTGCACATGCTGAGCCATCTCACCAACCCTTTCTTATGGTTTTTGAGACCAAGTCTCATGCCCTAGGCTGATCTTGAACTTGCTATGTAGCTGAGGATATTCTTAAATCACTGACCCTCTTGCCTCCCAAGTGTTGGGATTCCAGGCATGCACTACCCATACCAAAACAAGTCTTGCTCTTAGGAATGTATCAACAGTGCCCAGTGTGCAGGTCTTTAATCTCAGCGATCAAGATACAGAGGCAGGCAGGTCTCTGTGAGTCCCAGGCCAGAGAAGAGTAGTCATATCTAACGTCTCAAACAATGATTGCCCTGCTCATATGCCCACTTCTAACAAGAATCTATGACTTCGCAGTCGCTATCCCACAGGTCCTGCACCTCGACTGATTTGTCTACATCAATGCATCAGTCTAGAACTTAGCCATTTCAGCATGAAAATATCAACTATGCTCAACAAACAGATTGGAACAAAGGAATAAAATATCTATTTTGTCTTAATGAGTTTTTCAAAAAGAAGAGGAGGAGGAAGAGGCGACAGTGGCTGGTGAGATGGCTCAGCAGCTGAAGGGCCAACTCTGCAAGCCCGGTGACATCAGTGTGACCCTCAGAACCCATGGTGAAGGGAGAGAACCGACTCCCCAAAGATGTCCTCTGAGCTCCACACGTGTGCTGTGACACATGTGCACCTGCACTCTCACACACATACAAACACAGCAATAGTAAACGAAACTAAAAGAAGAAAATTAGGGTCAGGCATGAATTCTAGTTCTAAAGGAATGGAAACATCAAGTGACCACTAATTCCCTTATTCACATGGGAGATTTCTCCTGCATTCAACAATACAGATTTTTCTTTCAACTCTCTTTCTTCAAAGAATGTTTATAAACCCTGCAAAATCCTATGAAAATTGAAGGCTTATTCTGTACTTTAATTCTTAGCTAAAACATCTCAAACTACAAATGCCCAAATGCCTTTTGACAGAAATGTCACCTTCATTCTCATTAAATAGCATTTGTAAGAAAACATACCAGTGTAGGGTTAGCAAGATGCTTTCTTCTTAAGGCTTAGTTATCATTACAACTTATGGTTCCCTTGTAGTCAGATATGCAGATTAATGTAATTAATGCTATAGGTTTCATGTCATGAATATTCATAAAAGGAACTGGCCCTATAGCTGTCATCCCTATTAATGACTATGTACTGAATTGTTAGCATTTAGGCTGAAAGAAAATATTCAGCTCTGAGTAGATCACCTACGGTGAACAAATGGGCCAGAGGCAAAGCCACTCTTTCCCTTACGGTTCCGATCCTGCTCCTGAAGGTTGATACTTAAGGAGGCTAATTAAGTGTTTCTCAATGCAAAACACAGTTGAGACTCTTAAATGACTTTAACTGACTCCCTCAGGAACTTGGGAAAAAGAGGTTTGTTTTTTTTTTTCTTTCTTTGTTAGGGAATTTATTTGTTAAAGGTAGGACGGGATTGTGTCAGTGAATCAAGCCAACGCAACGGAGAGAAGGCCTTTTCCAACAACACACACCAACGTGGGAGAACATGAATAGCTGAAGACAATTTACAGCTAGTGCCTGAGGACAACAAAGCTAGGTTCTACATGAGCTAACCACGTGGTCAGAGGAGCAGGGCAGGGCTTGGGAACACAAGGCAAAGCCACTCAGAGCCACACTTACAACTTTCCCTGCCTCCACTGCAATTCAATGTTTTAGTCTTACAAAGTAAGATTATAACCCAAAGCCATGACAGAAGGACCAAGGGAGGAGAGGGGAAATATAGACTTTAATGATATACTTGTTCTTGTTGGTTTGTTGAGACAGGGTTTCTCTGTGTAGCCGTGGCTGTCCTGTAGACTAGGATGGCCACGAACTCAGAGATCTGCCTGTCTCTGCCTCCCAAGCGCTAGGATTAGAGGTGTGAACAACCATCACCTGGTTTAATTATCTTCTTTTATTTCTGTACATAAAACAATGAATGTATACTTTCCTCCCGGTATGACGGAGTTCAGTGCATTAAAGATGCAGGATATCCTGATCTAAAATGTTTAATAATATAAAAGACTAATAAGCTCATAATAGCTGGTATATCAGCCTGATTTCCTCCCTTTTGAGAACAAGTTTCACTTTTGTGGAACTAGCCAGTAAACTGTAATGTAGTCACGGATCCAAGATCAAAGCTTGCCCAAGAGACTACAAACTACACAAAGAGACAAAGTCCTAAGACTAAGGAAGAGCATCCCTGTAATAAAGGTGAAACCATCCCGGTGATATTTAGGCAGAGCACAACTCGGCTCATTTTGAGCAAACAGCCGAGAGCTTTAATAGCATTTCTCATAAAAGCTGTATGTGGTTACACATACAGCTAGATGCCTGAGAAGGGTCACATAGATCGTTTATCCTATACAGTTGAAAAAGTAAGTGTGGATCACCCAGAAGGCGGGGTGGGGATGGGGTTGTCATTTGCCCATTCTCACATAGGGAAAACCTGGGTTCAATATCCAAACTCTTACAAGCATTAAAAATGGTGTACACCTTTTTCTCCGCAGCCTTTTATTAACTTTTACTTAACTCAGTTTCTTCAAATCACAACTTCCATTTGAGGGAAAATGTGGACATAGCTCAGTCAGTCAGTGCAATGCCTGTCTGGCACAAACCCTGGGTTCAACCCCAGCACTCAGAAGATAGGTGTGCGGTGTACAGAGCTGTAACCCCAGCACTCAGGAGATGGAGGCAGAAGGATCCAAGTTCAAAACCAACCTCTGCTACAAAGTGAGTTCGAGGCCACTAGTTCACTTTTGAGCTGCAAATATAGCTTGGGGTAGAGTATCTGCCTAGTATGTAGGAAGCTGAAGTTCAGCTCCCATAACACAAAAGACTCTTCCGATCTCTCTCTTCTCTATCCCTCACCCTTACTCTGTTCCAAGATAGTATTATTTTATGTAGTCCAAGCCAACCTCAAATCTGCTATCATAGCCAGGGTTGACTTTGAGTTCCTGATCACTCTCTTGTCTGAGTGCCCCCACTTGTCATGTATGAGGACTACAGGAACTTGCTGCCAGCCCCCTCCCCCCAAAGTTACATTTCTAGATGGGTATGGCCAAGGACACACGTTTTAATCCCAGCAACTGGGAAGATGAGGCAGGAGGACTGTGAGTTGAGGGCTAGCCTGTGCAACACAACAGGACCCTGTCACAAACAGAAAAAAAACAAACAAACCATTTTCTTACTACATACGATATGCATGCATTCCTTTCCCCTCTTAGTAAATATCTGGCGTAGTTCCACTAGTAGTCTACAAGTATTCTTGGACATATGCTTAAAATTTTTATTTATTGTCTGTGGTGGTTTGACAAGGAATGGCCCCCCATTAGACTCATGTGTTTGAAAGCTTGGCCCATAGGCAGTGGTACTTTTAGGAGGTGTGGCCTTATTGGAGGAAGTGTGTTTTTGCGGTGGCTTTGTTTAAACTACACCCAGCGTGGCACACAAGTCCCCTTCTGCTGCTTGCGGATCAAGATGCAGAACTCTCAGCTCCTTCTCCAGCACCATGTCTGCCTGCATGCAGCCAGGCTTCCCGCCATGATGATAATGGACTAAACCCTTGAAACTGTAAGCCGGCCTCAATTAAATGTTTTCATTTGTAAGACTTGCTGTGGTCATGGTGCCTCTTCACAGCAGTAGAAACCCTAACTAAGACATGCATGGGAGTGATGCATGGGTGCCCGTGGCTCACACGTAAAAGTCAGTGGACGACTTTGTCAAATCAGTGCTTTCTTTTCCACTTGGTTTCTGGGGACCAAACTCAGGTTGTCAGGCTTCTGCAGTGCTGAGCCATCTCCCACACCTGTACGCACTGTCAGGAAAGGCTACACCCAGGAGAACTGTAAAGGCTTGTGTGTCTCTTCCACAGTAGGCAAAACTAAGACACTTGCCAAAGCCGTTATTGTGTGAGGTCACGTGGAGGCCGGAGGCTGCCATCGGGTGTCCTCCTCTGCTGTTCCTTGCCTTTCCTAAAGCCAGAGCTTGCAGTTTGGGCTAGACTGGCTCGGAGGTGGGGTGGAGACAGGAGGACCCCGGTATCTGAAAACCCTTTGTGCTCCATTTAGAGCTCTGCGTTGCCACTGACGAATGCAAGCCATCCTGTATCTGTTTAAGGAGAAGTCACTTCTGTAATTATATCACCTTCTTAAAGACAAAGCAAGAAGAGGGATGAAGACTTACAGAGATAGGCGCTATAGAAATCAGCTTCAGACCTGGCCTCTGGAGAAACTGCTAGAAGCAAGAAAGGTGCTGAATTGGGATTTTTTTTTATAAAAACAATTAATTTAAATTTAAATTAAATTTAATTTATTTGTGAAAGTCAGAGGACATGAGTTGGGACTTTTCAATTCATTAATGTGAACCCCTTTTTTCCTTTTCTCTCTCTCTCTCTCTCTCTCTCTCTCTCTCTCTCTCTCTCTCTCACTCTCTCTCTCTCTCTCTGTGTGTGTGTGTGTGTGTGTGTGTGTACATGCCACAGTGCAAATCCAGAGGGCAGAGGACAACTTCCAGGAAATCAGTTGTCTCCTTCCACTAAGTGAGTCCTAGGAATCAAACTCAGGGAAGCAAGCTTAGCAGCCAGCTCCTGCGATGCCTGTTCTCAGCTGTCAGCATGGCTACACCTGGAATTACCTAAAACCTAAGCAGCTGGGTGTGCCTGCGAGGGAACTTTCTTAATTAAATCATTTGAAGGGGGAAGCCTCACCTTGATTCTGGGTTCCGCCTTCTGGTGGCAGCTTATAAAAAGGACAGGGAAGAATAAAGCTCTTGTTCTTTGCCTACTGGCCCTCGATCTTGCTGGAAAGTTCTTTTTTTTTTTTTTTTTTAAAGTGTTTTTTCAAGACAGCGTTTCTCTGTGTAGCCCTGGCTGTCCTAGACTCACTTTGAATTGGATTTACAGAAATCTACCTGCCTCTGCCTCCCGAGTACTGGAAAGAAAGGCGCACACCACCATTCTTTTTACTGGCATTAGAGCTACTTCTTAGGATTCCAGCACATTCTGAAGACCAGCTGAGACATCCAGCCTTGTGAACCAAGCACTGGGTTTTCAAACTTTCCATTGATAGGCAGCCATCATTGGACTAGCTGGACCACAGCCTATAAACCACTCTAATACACACACACACACACACACACACACACACTCACTCACTCACACACACATACACTCACACACACACACACACACTCACACACTCACTCACACTGCTCAGCCCTGTTCCTCTGGACCAGTAGTTCTCAACCTTCCTAGTGCTGAGACCCTTTAATACAGTTCCTCACCCCCAACCATAAAATCATTTTCATTGTTACCTCATCACTGTAATTTTGCTACTGTGCTTTCTGGTGATCTTTGGGAGGGTCTCGACCCACAGGTCGAGAGCCGCTGCCCTAGAGAACCCTGACTAATACTGTCCTTTACCCACTACGCCATCCTGCTGCCCCTGACTTGTTTTGAAGAAGCTGGATGAATAATTTTCAGTTACAAGTATCTGGATGCTTGTTTGTTTATGAATTTATCTTTGTGGTGTTCGTGACTGAGTCAGGGTCTCACATACACTACACAGGCACTCAACCACTGACCTTCCCCGACCTCCAGTAGCAGATAGGAAGGGCATCTCCACGGACAGCAAGAGGATGTAACAACAGTGTTCAGTACCTTTTCCCAATTACACTTTCAAGTCTCAAGAGCGATATTCACAAATGCGCAGTATAAAATATTAAAGTTCAATTTGGTAGTAACTCAAATATTTCAGATTGAGGCTAGCCTGGACTACATGATTATCCTGTCTCAAAAACAAGACAAAACAAAAACAGGAAGGAGAGAAATTTTGGTAGCAGAAAGCAAGAATTTTGGGCAAGGGCAAACAGAAATCTAGACAGTTAACCCTCCACATGCCAGACAAAATACAACAAGAAACAAAGATGCCAAGGGTCTTGTTTCCATTTTCCCTTTGTTTTAACTGAGTAAAAAAAAAGTTCTTAATTTATTATTAATTACTTATAATTTATTACTAATTAATTTCAGAAAACAAGTCTATGGAGCTCTAGAAGAAGAAATATTTTCCACCAGATCTTTCCAAACCCAATGACATTTTTGTTTGTTTTGTTTTTTTGTAGCTCAGGCTTGAACTATGGCAATCCTTCTGCCTCAGCTTCCTGAGTGCTGGCTTACAGGCACTCACCACGCTATCTGGCTGAGTACCTGGATTTCTCATTAAGCTAATTGACAAAAGTTATCAACAGCAAGCTCACCCCTGGCTAGTCACCAAAGGCTCACATGAGGAAAAGGTAGACACAACACCTGGCCCTTACAACGCCATTTGTCCTGTCCTTCTGGCTCCCAGGTTCCCTCCTCATCTCCCTGTTCATCACACAGCTCATAAAGAACAGTGGGAAATAGAGGTTCTTCAAGGATAAACCCAATGAAACATCAGGAGGAAGAGGCCAGCTCCCCCACAAAGCCCTGTGGCCCTCTACTACAACTGCTAAAGCTTGCTCAGATGCTTAGAAGTCCTGTTGTCTGTTTAAAAAAAAAAGGGGGGGGGGGTTCCATTCAGTCCTGGAGCTCACCTCATGGGTCTGGCTTTTTCCATTGAGAACATTTATAAAATCCCAAATGGAGCTGTATTAGCATTACAAGATATGGGCCCAGTTTTTATTATATTTAACATTAAAGAAAAACAAATTTTTTGTCTGGTTCACTAATTAGATACATTTTCTTTCTCCCTCTTGTAATCTGTTAGGCACAACCACAGTGAGGGCTTGTTTCAATTGCAAAACGCTTTGTACTAAAAAAGAAAAAAAAAAATCCTATAAGTATCAGATTAACCATACAAAGTGGCCTGAATACTAATCTTTAAAGATGATTAGGCAAATGACTTGGAAGGAAGTCATGCTTCCAAGCCTTTTGAACTCTTATTTTCCTCATCTTAATAAGCTAGAAAAATGAAGCTCAAAAACTAGTTATCACAGCTGGGCAGTGGTGGTGCATATCTTTAATCCCAACACTCAGGGAAGCAGAGGCAGGAGGATCGCTGTGAGTTTGAGGCTAGCCTGGTCTACAGAGTGAGTTCCAGGGTAGCCAAGGGCTGCACAGAGAAACTCTGTCTCAAAAAACCAAAGCAAATAAAAGACCACAACAACAACCTCCAAAAGAAATTGTCATCACATCACCTTGTGACGGTGTGGGAGATAGTTTGTTACATAGAACCTCTGAGCTAGGATTTCTAGGGTCTTTAATATCTGTGCCAATTGAAATCTTTAGGGTTGTTATCCTCACCTATTTCAGCTTTCTTTTTCTTTTTTTCTTTTCTTTTCTTTTTTTTTTTTTTTATATGCATTGGTGTTTTACTTTCATGTATGTCTGTGTGAGGGTGTCAGATCCCCTGGAACTGGAATTACAGACAGCTCTGAGCTGCCATGTGGGTGCTGAGAATTGAACCGGGGATGGTGGGTGGTGGTGGGGGAAGGTCCTGTGCTCTTAACCATTGAACCATCTCTATAGCCTGCCGTGTCAGCATTTTTGACGGTGAGGACAGTCCCAGACTGCTCATACCTGTCTCTGAAGCTCTGCCAGGTTGTAAGGTAAGGCTCCCTCAGCCAGCGGAGCTATTCTCTCGATGTCCGCCAGAGTCAAGCGCCTTAAAAGAGAGAATTGTTAGACACTGACAAACCCCTCATGTAGAGCACACCTTTCTCCCCCAAACTCTGAAGAGATAGCATTTAAAGGGGACATTTCCTTATTCATATTTTGACCATTTTAGTGAGTAAAAAACAACAACAACAACAACAACAACAACAACAAAAACCTTCAGATTTTATTTATAACCAAAGCAAAAGCCTCCAGAGAAATCCATGCCTGAGGAGGGAGTGGAGCTAATGGACCTGCGGCGATGAGCGCTAACAATGAAGAAGTAATTCACTCCAGCGCAAAGGTCCACACACCCTCCCCTCCACAATGCACCCGCCCCCAGAGTCCCAGCAGAAAGGGTAGAAACAAGGAGGGGAAAGGTGTTTGGGCAGCTTTAAGAGAAGGCACCAGGGTAGGAAGGAGCCTCTCTTTCTTTCTCCTTTCTTTTCTTTTTGACTTTTACAGTACTCTTCTTCAAAGCCCTTGAGTTTTGAATCATGTGAATACAGCACTAGGAATGCCAACACTGACTTCAAAATAAGTACGATCTGTGAGCCACATAAAAAGGCCACTTCAGATGTAGTTTTGAGAAGGACTTTTAAAAAGCATTTATGTACATGAAGGAGTCTTTTTTTTTTTTTTTTTTTTTTTTTTTTTGGTTTTTGGTTTTTGGTTTTTGGTCTTTGGTTTGTGTTGTTGTTGTTTGGTTTTTTGAGACAATGTTTCTCTGTGTAGCCTCGACTGTCCTGGACTCTCTTTGGTAGACCAGGCTGGGTTCGAACTCACAGAGATCTGTCTGCCTTTGCCTCTTGAGTGCTGGGATTAAAGGCGTGCATCAGCCAGCATGCCCGGACTTACATAAAACACTTGTCTAAAAGTGAGAATTTTAGATGGGTGAGACATGGCCTGGTAGTTTGTGTCAGTCACCAAACACTGCTGGTTCACAAGGTAGCTGAAAGACTAAATGCCATCTCCTGCCCAACAATGCACCGAAGGACAAGAAGGCAGTAAACCACATGTGCATATCCAACTTCTGCAGTCCCCAGATATTTAAAAACTAGTTTTAATTATGTGTATCTGTGTGTGTGTGGGGGGGGGGTGTACGCTTGTAAGTAAGTGCAAGTGCCCTTTGGAACCACTACAGAGTGCAGCAGTATCCTCTGGAGCTGACGTTACAGGCAGTTCTGTGCCACCCAAGTGGATGCTGGGGTCAAATTTGAGTCCTCTGCAAAAGTAACAAGTGTCTAACTGCAGAGCCATCTCTTCAGGCCCAGTATTTCTGATATTCTCATTTAAAGGACTATGACAGGCGACTAGAAGAAACCAGGCTTTTTAACAGACTGCTCTCCTCTTTGACTCTGTCCATTTGGTGTCCGTACACAAGGGCTTTTTGTGGAGCTGCATGCCTTTGCATGTTAAATGCGCTCGACACAGTTTTGTGTTTTTAACTTACACACACACATATATATAAAGGCATAAACATCCAAGCTTTCCCCTGGGGGGACATGATGATGCATCAGGCATGTCTTAAGAGAGTAATGCTCTCTGACACAAACTGGGTACACACTTTCAGAGAAACGGCCATTTCCAGCAATCAAAGAGGGTACCACATTGTTCCATGCACCTCAGCCTACTGTCATAAATTTACAACCTTAACCAAGTTTCTACAAATCTCTTGAAATTCAGAACACTTTAGGAAAGCTACCATTAAAGGCATCTTCTCCCTCTCTCCAACTCTGTACTCATCACTTTTCTTCCTTGTCCCTCTTCACTGTTACCCTGAACCCCTCTCTTACTTCCCCATTCATCTCTTGGCTCTTTGCTCCTACTCCTCATCTTCCCTCTCCCTGCCTCCTTCTGCCTCACTGGCCCTCTGTGCTCTCTCTCTCTCTCTCTCTCTCTCTCTCTCTCTCTCTCTCTCTCTCTGTCTCTTTCTCTGTCTCTCTCTCTCTGTCTCTGTCTCTCTCTCTGTCTGTCTCTCTCTCTGTCTGTCTCTCTCTCTGTGTCTCTCTCTGTCTCCCTTCCTCCCTTCCTCTCCTATTTCTCTTGCTAAGAACCTATACACTGAAAAGGCTGTTGGTAAAGGAAGTGGTATATGTCACATCCCAAGAGATCTGCCCTGTACTAAACACCACGAAGAATCACAGGAAGCGAAGCGTTACCCCGAGGCATTATACAGGTCTGCAAGCTGGTACAAGATATCAATTTCTAGTGGAGTAACTTGTCCATAGCGTATGGCAGTCTGGGCAAATTCCTCTGGAAGAGAAAGAAACAAAGGTTAGTATCCCAAGAGTCTAATAAAAATGCAAAGCAAAAGACATTTTTAACACCATCGTTCTAAACATGTGAAACTACGTTTAAATACTCAGGTTCTGCTTATAACTGCATTCCTGAAAGCCCATGATTAAAAAAAAAAAGTAGAAGAAGAAGTAAGAGGATGAAATTGCAGAAACAGATGAACTAACTTCAATAAGAAAACAATCACTTTCTAGTTCTCACTTCTTTTGCTAATTCACTCTGGTCCCCAGAGTTAGAAGATCAAAGTGGTTGTTCTGAGGTCTTCCAAAACATCCTATCATCACTCGCCCAAAAGCAGTTGCCATGGCAACTCGTTCCCAGTGCAAACAAGCTATGGCCACACTGCCACTGACCTGTTTGACAGGTTGGGCCAAGGCTCTTTTCCATATTGTCAGGGGCACTTTCACCTTGCTGACCTCAGTATCTCATTAACTGCTCCTGGAGTTCCAGGCCCACGTGAAGCCTGAGCAACTGACTTTCCAGATCTCTCCGTTCTGTGGCAGACTTAGACCGGCCACAAGCCTAGCTGATGAAAAGCACAAATCTGAAGATGCTAATTAACTTTTAAGTCTTACCCTTTGTGACTTCAATATCTTTCCTCGTGCCTGCCAACGTGCTGTAGATCTTACGAACAAGTTCCATGTTGTTGAGTAAGGAGTTAAACGCGTTGAAGTAGGAGAAGCTAACTTGGTGTGAGGTGCTCCCCCCAGCAGCCTAGGGAACGACAGCACGAAACGTTTGAAACTCAAAAGTAAGAAACATGGTTTGGACTCTGCATTTATTTATTTATTTTTTCTCAAAGTGGACCCAAAGGAGGCTCTGTCATTAAAACAATTAGCTACCAGCCCATAAAACACAAGAGGCTATCTGACTACAACACGGCCCACTTTGTACCCTTAGGGAAGTCTACACAATTTAGGTTTTAAGGAAGAAAGCAACATCTGGAAGTTGGAGTTCATGGTTCACCCATCGCTAAGGTCAGAAACAACAAATATAATTATTGCAGATCAAAACCTGCCTACTTAAACAGGATTCTTCAAGACCCTCAACTATTCAAAGTGTGCTGCAACTGGAAAAATATCAATGTATACTATGGAATATTCCCTAAACTTGCTTATTTTTTCCCTATGCACATATACAAAAACCGAGTGCTGACTTTTTTTTTTTCATGCTGTAGATTGAAATGATGGCCTCCTCTATACTAAACCATTCTCTCTGCCGTTGTGCCATACCTCTGGTCTCACTAGCCTTAAAATGTAAGACCACTTAAAGATGATTATTATGTTATTCTATGTATACCAGTATTTTGTCCACATGCATTTCATATGCCACACATGTGCCTGGTGCCAGAGAAAACCTGAGGAGGGTGTCAGACCCCTGGAAACTGGAGCTACAGATGGCTGTGAGCCATCATGTGGGTTCTGGGAATTGAACCCAGGTTTTCTGGAAGAGCAGTCAGTGCTCTTAACTGCTGAGCCATCTCTCCAGCCCTGAAACCATCTTATTACATCAACTTTTCTCAGTTAAAAAAAAAAAAAAAGCCACTGTTATTCTTCAGATACCAATAACTGGCTCTCTGATCCTGCATTGTGCAAAATACAGCTCCCCAGAGCTCCCCAACAGGATGAAAGCTCTAGTGAGGGTTCACTCGCTATTGAGTTACGATCTCAGGGTTCCCAGGACACAGGGCCCACTCACACTGGAAAACAGGTAAGTGGCCTTCATCATTTCTGGAGAAAGAAACTCTCCCTTTGCCCATCACTTAGGTATAAGTAAAAACAAGATTTCATGTTGGTTTTGTTTGTTTGTTTTTCAGTTTCCAAAAATCTAATTTCCAAGCTATTAGGCAGAGGTGATGGAAAGTCGTCACTATTTAAAACTCAAAGAAATGCTAATGGAAATACCAAGGTAATGACCCCAAGCAAAAGTCCTCGACTTCTGATTTCTCTTTGACATAAATCCTTTGCCTTCTACAGTGCTGATTACAATGGGCAAAAGTGCCTGCCCTCCCCCCCATATAGGTTTTATTTTTATTAATGTCAATCTGGACACCAAACGCAGGGCTCATGTTCCTTAATATTTTCCTCTGAGGATTATGACTATTTTGGGAAACCGAGGCAGCAGCCATCTAACCCAGTTGGAAAATACAAAATGGACCCCTCCATCCTAATGGACGCCGAGTCAGCCCTTCCTCTGGAGTTTCTTCCTTTCTTCTCTCCTTCCCTCCCCGATCCCTTTTCTGTCCGTCCTTTCATCTTTGGTTGGGGTTGGGGTGTGAGGTGAAGGTATTGGGGGGTGGAGGTGGGGGTGGGGAATGAGATGTAGAGGGGAGAGTGACACGTTCCATGGTGACACGTTCCATGTTCAACTTCGCTGAAGAGAAAGAGCAGAAGTTGATCTTTCTACCCCCTGTGTAAGGCAGGGATGATGATCTCCAGCTGAAACAACAGACGCGCCCACTGGCTCTCCTCCATTGCAAACAAGCAGTAATCAAAACCTTACACACGGCCCAGTGTGTGGACGAGAACACAGGTATGTGAGGACCTTTTCACCACTGCGTGGGGAAGCACATGGCATGAGTCTGCTGTGGGTCCACATGATTACCTGCGAGAGATTTGCACTTTGACAGAGCAAAAGACCCGCATCTGGGACGTACACTCTGAAGGCACAGCAAGAGGGCAGAGAGCACTGACTCCAGAGGCTGGTGGCCCCACATTTTCTCCCTGCAATGCTGACGTGAGCGTGGTTGTTAAACCAGTGCAGGGGCCTGTGAGCATCCTTCCAGCACACAGAGGAAGGAGCCATGCCAACTAGACTGCTAGAGCTTGGGGCGAGAGGTAAACAGAAGCCAAGATCACTGAAATACAGTCTCTTGTCTACAAACTCCCATATCTCTTGGACTGGACACTGTAAAGGGAAATAAATAATTTGGAAGTAACTGAGAGCAAGATGGTAGCTTTGGATGAAACGAGAAACTGAGAAAGACCATTCCCTTACACACACACACACACACACACATGCACACACACACACTGTTTAACCTACCAACCAAACACAAAGCCTTGTTAGTTAAGAGCCATGTAGACACAAGAAGGCGTTCCAGAACACAGTGGTTCAAAATGGTTCAGGAAGTGGATAAAGTGAAAGCCCATCCTCCTACTTACTGAAACTAGGTTCTCCTCCACAAAAGGAGTAAGCATGTGGGACCGAATGGTGACCATGACATCACTGAAATCCAGACCTGAGATCATGCCACTTTTGCTTTTGTCTTTCAGCGCAAAGGCTTGCCTCGCATGTTCCAACTGTAATTCCTGCAGGGAAGAGAGAGATAGAGATAGAGAGAGCACACGTTGAAAGGGAACACATCCCAAGCACACATTTTGCAAAGAAAGAGAGCATAGACAGACTTCCTTCACATGTTCTCTCTACAGAGAGAAGCAATCTGAAGCTCTGAATTCACAGCAAAGCTTCCAACTTGTTCGCAAGGTTCATAGATGTGATACATCAGAACTGGCAGTAACAGGAAGGGGTCGGGGGGATGGAACCTTCTGGAAGGGGTCAGGGGAATGGAACCTTCTGGAAGGGGTTGGGGAGGGGAGGTGGAACCTTCTGACTTGGACCCATAACTGAAAACAGGATATGGCAGCTACGATACACAACTATTTACTCTTTTGTCAGGAGCCATAGGACCTTGCCTGACCTGCCCCAGTGGCTGAGAGGCCCTGCTGGCTGAAAGCCACAGCTGTCTGCATACTTGTGATAATTATTCTGCCTGGCAACCACAAAGATCCAGCCTGACCTTGAGAAAGAGAACATTCGGTGTATTGAGACTTCTGTATAATCTCCCCACTCCACACCTGCTGTCCTTGGGCCTGGCCCAGAAGATTTTGTAACTTTCCACTGCATTCCTTCCCCCCCCCCCCCCCCCCCGCCCTTTCAAAAGCTTACTATAAATTTGGATACCCCCTTACAATAAACGGCCCTCGATAAGCAAAGTTTTCCTGGGCTCATGCCTTTCTTTCGCCTATTCTTTATTCACAGGTCGCGACCCTCCTCGCCACTCCACGAATAACTGAACCCGTGGGTCGGGGACACTCTTTCCGGCTTCAAGACTTTCTTGCCATCCACAAGGACTTCTGGAATTAAGAGTTTACGTTCATTTTCAGTTCTTCACTTTTAAATGTTGCAATCAGAGCCAGTCTTTCTTTCTGCGTCAGACACCATTTTTTTTCCAATTTTTTTTTTTTTTTTTAATGAACTCAATGTGAAACTATACCAAATGACAAATGAAATACTTCCCAATTCTAGAATAAAAGTTACGGACAGGAAACTGCACAAGCTGTGTTTACTATCACCCAGTAAGGCTTTGGGCACAGTCACTCTCAAACTGTTAAAACAGTCCGGAAATTCTCCGAGGTTTTGAACTACTGTAAAATGAAATGTTGTAACAAGCAGTATCAATAAAAACAGTAAAATACGCCCCAGGGTAGGAACTAAAGTCTAAAGCAGAGCATTTTGTCTTGGGCACCCATGAGGCAATCCAAATGAATGAGCTCGCACAACACATGGTGTGTGTCCAGATGCCACGTTCATGCGCCTTGCGGGCTGGAAACTATAGTCATATTTAAATATTATCCAACGGTAAGATTGGTTATTGTCACTGCTATTCATTCACCAAGGCACTGCCCCACATTATCCCGACATTTAAAACACTTACTGGTAGAATGTTTACATGTCATACATGACACCTAGGTTCAACTCTCAATTCCCACAAATGGAGAGATAGATGGATATATAGACAGATAGATGAAATTATTTTCTGTTGAAGTCTCACTCTTTTTATTTATTTTGTGTATTTATGTGTTTCTATCTCAAAAAAAAAAAAAAAAAAAAAAAAAAGAGCCAGGGTCTCATTCATGTAGGTCAGGTTGACTTTGAACTCTCAGTGTAGTCAAAGCTAGCCTTGAACTCTTGATTCTTTCCCCTTCACCTCCCACATACTAGAATTGTAGGCATGCATCCTCGCATCTGGTTTTAATTATATCTTCCCATGGATTTCTGATATCCCAATAGTAATTCAAGTCATTAAAATTAGCTTAGCAAGTATTTGTTTCATAGCACAATTAATTATGCTATATATTTGCTTCATGTGGCTTTTTTGTACATGTGTGAGATTTCATAGTAAAGTTTTGAAACTTCTCAGCAAGGTAATAAGCTAAAGACAAGTATATTGAACCATCTGAATCTTTCAGTGGGTCAAGAGCTCCAGGAGACTCTGCCGAGGTGGCATGTGCCCTCGACGCATATGTGGTATATGAGAATCAAATGAAGCAAGGAGCCCGTTAGCAATGCAAAGTCTACAGACACCCGCGTGTAATCCAGTACTCCAGAGGTGGGGCTTGAAGGGTGAGTTCAAAGCCAGCCTCAATTATACAGAGACTTTGAAGAAGAGACTTGGATGCTTATAGTCTAGTTTCTAAGTAGGGAATAGGGCTGGAGGCCCCAACAGTTGCTATGGATATGGACTTGAAGTTTATTTCCTTCCATCAGCCTTAGGTTCCTCCAATAAATCTCTAGACTGACAATCAACCTTTAAGTTTTCTGCCAGGGTTGGTAAAGGGCAGAGAGGGGCTGAGCTAATGGCTGATGGGGTAGGAAGGTAACTGCTTTGTGTGTTGGGGGGTGGGGGTCAGTGTGTAGTATGTGTAAAAGTACGTGTGATGGGAACATGGAAACCACAGGAGGACATCGGGTGTCCTGCTCCATCACTCCCCACCTTATTCCCTTAGACAGACTCTCTCACTGAGCCTGGAGCCAGGACAGCAGCCACCGAGTCCCAGCGGGTCCTCCTGTCTCTGCCTCACACAGCCCTGGCATCACAGGTGTTCATCCCCCTTTTCCGGTGTGAGTGTTAGGGACTGAACTGATTCTTGTACTTGTGCAGGAAACACTCTACATGCTGAGCCACCTCCACAACCCAGGTAACCAACCATTCCTCAAACAGGCCCAGAGGGTCTCATTCGCTAATCCAAGGGCCTTAACACAGTGACGTCACAGGGTTCCGATGAAACCGCCTAACCACAGCATTTTACAGCCAGGTCTAGAGTTGGTAAACTCTATGTTGGTGGTGTAGATGAGAATGGTCCCCATAGGCTCATGTGTTTACTAGGACTCCATTGGTAGCTGTTTGGGGAGGGTTAGGGGTGTGGCCTTGATGGAGGAAGTATGCTATAGGGGAGGGGCGGGCTTTGAGGTCTGAAAGTACCATATTGAGTTATCTTTCTCTGTTTCCTGCGTATGAATTGAGCTCTCAGATGTTCCTGCCATTGTGTGTATGCTCTGCCATCTGTCATGTTCTCAAACCTTCCAAAAGCATAAGCCAAATCTATTTCATATGAGTGCTTATTTGCAGAAGAGGGCATCAGATCACAGTACAGATGGTTGTGTGCCACCATGTGGTTGCTTGGAATTGAACTCAGGACCTCTGGAAGAGCAGGTGGTGCTCCATAAGCCAAATTAAATGCTCTTTTTTTTTTTTTTTTTAAAGATTTATTTATTTATTAAGTATACAGCGTTTTGCCTGCACGTGTGCCTGCAGGCCAGAAGAGGGCACCAGATCTCATTATTGATGGTTGTGAGCCACCATGTGGGTGCTAGGAATTGAACTCAGGACCTTTGGAAGAGCAAACCGTACTCTAACCTCTGAGCCATCTCTCCAGCCCTAAATGCTTTTTCTATATATGGCCTTTGTCGTGGTATTTTGTCATTACAATAGAAAGGTAACTCCAATGACTTCCATAAGCCCATAGTGTTCAATAAGGCCTAATCTTAAATATGAGAAAAGGACCCTCAGACCCAACAAAAGCCTCTACTATGAAAAACAGAGACCCATGGGAGGATACAAGGGATGGAATAACAATTTAGATGTAATATGAATAAATTAATAAGATATATTTTTTAAAAAGAAAAAAACAAACAAACAAAAACAAAAAACAAAACAGAGACCCAAACAAGAAGAAAACTTGGAAGCTGAGTGTATTAGCACATCCCTACAATCCCAGCACGCAAGAGTTGAAGGCAGCAAAAACAAACAGAAAGGGCTGGAGAGGTGACTCCCCAACCAAGAGTGCTTCCTGCTCTTGCAGACAACCCGTGTTCAGTTTGCAGCACCCATTCGGGGTGGCAATTACAATTCCAGGGGAGTCCTTTTCTGGTGCTTGAAGGGGCGTATACACACACACACACACACACACACACACACACACACACACACACACACACACACACGTACATAAGTAAGAAACAAATCTTTTTAAAATGCAAAGAGAGGGGCTGGAGACATGGCTCAGTGGTTAAGAGCACTGACTGCTCTTCCAGAGATCCCGAGTTCAATTCTCAGCAACCACATGGTGGCTCACAACCATCTACAATGTGATATGATGCCCTCTTCTGGCCTGCTGGTGTACATGCAGACAGAGTCCTGTATACATAATAATAAATAAAACTTAAAAAAAAATTTTTTTTAAATGCAACCAGAGATAAAGGAAGTAGAAAAACGAGGTTTGGAGCAGACATCCTTTGGAGAATAAGAAACTAAAGGCCCCGTCTTTAATATCGCTGAAGAAGTGGTAAAAATAGTGTAACACTTGAGTAAGAACACTGTGCTATTTTTCTGCTTTTTTTGTTTTGTTTTGTTTTTTATTTCTTTATTTTTAATTTTTAGACAAAGTTTTCTTATATATCCCAATATAAACTCCAATTTGGAACAATCTCTCTGCCTCAGTGCACAGACTATATTATACCCAGCTATGCCATTAAAATAAATAAATAAACAAGCAAGCAAACAACTTCTAAGAAAGAGTATTCAGAAAACCAAGTGAACTCATTAAAAAATAAATAAAAATACAACAAATATAAATTTAAAGAACCAGAAGGAAAATAGGATGAAAACTAAAATAAAGATGCAAAAGAGAAAAAAACAAAAACAAAAACAAATCAAGAACTCAAGTTTTCTTATAATCAGTAAAATGATTAAAAGTAAACTGACATCAATAAATATCATCATGAAGGCAGGGCAGGCAAGCACAGAGGATGGTTCCACCTGGCATGGGCCATGCACATAACCGTTTCCTGACAGTACACCTAGCATCCTGTGTGTAACCCAAGACTGCCATGTGCATCAAGCTGCCCAGGGTCCCGACTCCAAATAATGGGAAAGTTTCTATTCACATGCCTTCCCAGTTATATTCTGTGGGAGGCCAGTCCAGCATGAACCTGTTTTGGGCACACGGGCAGCAAGGAAAATCCCCTACTTACCATCTTTAATTTTTTTTTTTTCAATTAAAAATGTATTACTTGAGCCAAGCATGATGGCACCTTTAATCCCAGCACTGGGGAGGCAGAGGCAGGCAGATCTCTGTGAGCTGGAGGCCAGCCTGGTCTACAAAGTGAGTTCTAGGACAGCCATGGCAGTTATACTGAGAAACCCTATCTCGAAACAAACTTACAAACAAAAAAGTATTACTTTATAAAATGGGGGGGGGGGGTTGCACATCACAGCAGGCACGTGGGCATCAGAGGAGACTGTATAATAGTTGGTTCTCTCCTTCTGATGTATGGGTCCTAAGGATTGAAGTCAGCTCATCAGACTCGCAGGCAAGTGCTTTTACCCACTGAGCCATCTTGTTGGCCCCGCTATTAATCATCCTACACCTATGTATACTTAGGCAGGCTTATGATTAAAATCAGGTGCATTATCAGAAAGAGTATGGGCAGTGAAGGATATACAACTCAAATTTGTTTATTGAAATAGAGAACTGCCCGTATTATACCCCTTAGTAACAAGTCCCCCTGTTCTTCCCCCATAAAGAAGGCCTAGGCAATGGCCCGGGGCCTGTGATTGCGCTCTGATTCGTGTAGCTGCTGCTTGGTTTTGTGAATGTCCATGTTTTCTCATGTGTACCCTCACTGTACTATCACTTTGCTCCTGAATAAAGTTCTTTTGATACTGCATCTGTTCACACCCTTATTTCACATGTCTTGAATAAACAATTAAGACAAGACCTGGAAATAATCATTCTATAAACTGGCCACTGGTGGGGAGGGTCGGGGGGTGGGGTCCTAAAACACCCCAGAGGACAAGTTAAATCTGCTGTGAGAATGGCATTGGGCTTCTTAATGTCAACACCACAAAGCAGAAAGCATACAAGAAATGCTTTTAAAGTCAATATCCAGTCAACTATTTAAGTTTAATGATGGAAGCTTTTCACATATAAGTAAAGTCTCAAAATTCTTTTTTTTTTTTTTTTTTTTTTTACTTTTCTCAGAGAGCCAATACAGGAAACATTCTATCTAAAAGAAGTAAACCATTATTAAGGAAAGATGAAATCCAGGGAGTAGGAGATGCGATGTTAACGGAAGGGTAACTGGGCTCAAAGGTGATGGATTCAGAGGTGACAGGACGAAGGTGATGGTGATCAGAGAGTTGTAAGCTTAGCTCCACCTTCAGACCGTAAGGCACCATGTACTGCCGCTGCTATAGAAAACACTCTGGTGTTTCCTCTGGATGTTAAGCACAGGGGCCAGGACACAGCTCAATGACAGCACTTGTCAGGCACACACAGGGTCCTGGGTACTATGCCCATCACCACGACAGGGAAGGAACAGAGGGAAGCAACGGGAATTAATACAGAACAGCATGGCTGCGATTCTATCCATAGCTATATACACGAAGAATTGAAAGTAGGTCATCTAATGAATATTTGTGTGTGAATGTTTCTAGGAACTCCTGTGTACAAAGAACCAGAAAGTTGCCAGGTGTGGTGGCGCACACCTTTAATCCCAGCACTCGGGAGGCAGAGGCAGGTGGATCGCTGTGAGTTCGAGGCCAGCCTGGTCTACAAAGCGAGTCCAGGATATCCAAGGCCACACAGAGAAACCCTGTCTTGGGGAAAAAAACAAAAAAACAAAAACAAAAACAAAAACAAAAACCAGAAGGTCAAACAATCTATGAATGGACAAAAATATAGTCATGCATTGAATATTAAGTCAAAAAAGGGAATTAAGTAGAGTGTCACTACACGATCAAATATGAGCAGTTCTTTTTTTTTTTTTTTTTTTGCTGTTTGTTTCTTGAGACAAGGTCTTCTCATACGGCCCAAGTGGAAGGCAAATGCGCGTTTGAACTCCGGATCCCCGTGCTTCTGCCTCCTAAGTGCAAAGATTACAAGTGTGAACACTTACACCCACGTAAAGGCCTAGTGGCTGTGAAGCCCTAGGGTTCACATACGCTAGGCAAGCGCTTTACCACTGAGCTACAGCCCCACTCCCAATAGCCCCACTCCCAATATGGCTAATTCTTTTTCTTTTTCCTTTTCTTTTTTTTTTCTTCTTCTTCTTCTTTTTTTTTTTTTTTTAGACAGAGTCTCACTATGTAACCCTGACTGATCTAGAATTCTCTATAGATCAGGCTGGCTTCGAACTCAAGAAATCTGCCTGTCTCCCTGCTCTGCTTCCTGAATGCTGGGATTAAAGATGTGGCCTATCATATTTGTCCCACTATGGATAGATAATTCTTTAAAATATTATGTTAAGTGGAAGAAAAGAGACACAAGGAAAACCCTGGCATATAATCCTACTCATATGGATTGTCTATAACAGTTACATCCATAAAAACCAAAGGCAGATTGGTAGCTCCCAGAAGCCGGGAGAGAAGTATTGATGGGAGCGACTTCTAAAAGGGCTCAGGCAATTCTCTGGAGTAATAAACAGGTCTGGGATATGATGGAAGCTGCAAAATACATTAATGTTCTGAAAGTCAGAAAACTCTCTTTTTTTAGAGGATCCGTTTCATATTCTATTTTATATAAAAATCTATCTTCCCCTCCTCTATTTTTTTGTTTTTGTTTTTCTTTTTTTTTTTTTAATCCTTTGCTATACTAGGAATCAACCCCAGGGCCTCATGCATGCCAGGCGCTGAGCCACGCTCCTGGAGAGTCCCACTACTGTGAAATTAATAAGTAACCTCCCGTGTTTTAAATGCACTAAAGAGATTTTAATAATGACAGGATGGATGTCTTAACATTACTAAGTAGAAAAGTAAACAAACCCTGGAGATCCCAAACAAAGTAATAGTTCTAGGCACTAATCAGAGGTGTGCCTCACTATCTGTAAGGTATTTGGTTCCAGGACCCAACCCCACCGGTCCTCTCCCCGTGGACACTAAAAGCTGAACAAGTACAGTGTTTGCAGATAGCCTACTTATGTTCCCCCATATACTTTAAACCATCTCTTCCATATAGCATACGTGTATCCTATGGCTTTTTTTTTTTTTTTGGCGTTTATTTATTTAGTGTACTCTCTCTCTCTCTCTCTCTCTCTCTCTCTCTCTCTCTCTCCTCTCTCTCTCTCTCTCCTCCTCCTCCTCTCTCTCTCTCTCGCTCTCTCTCTCTCTCTCTCTGCTCTCTCTCTCTCTCTCTCTCTCGTCTCCTCTCTCTCTCCTCTCTCTCTCTCTCTCTGTCTCTCTGTCTCTGTCTTTGCTCACAGTGTGTGTGTGTGTGTGTGTGTACATGGGAGGTTAGAGGCCAGCTTGCAAGTTTCAGTTCTCACCTGCCACTACAAGAGTTTAACGGATCAAACTCAGGTCATCACACTTGGTGGCAAGTGACTGTGCTCACTGATCCATCTCACCAGCTCCTCTTACATATTTGAAAGCGTCTCTACGGTATTCATACAGCCTACCTACTACTCTGGGGCAGTGGTGGTACGCGCCTTTAGTCCCAGCACTCAGAAGGCAGAGGCAAGCAGATCTCTGCGAGTTCAAGGCCAGTCTGCTCTACAGAGAAGAGTCCAGGACAGTCAAGGCTACAGAGAGAAACACTGTCTCGAAAAACCAAAACAAAAAAACAAGAACAAGAACAAAACTAATTCTGCAGGAAGTGGTGGTACACACCTTTAATCCCAGCACTCAGGAGGCAGAGGCAGATAGAGTTTGAGGGCAGCCTGGTCTACAGAGTCAGTTCTAGGCCAGTCAGGGTTATACTGAGAAACCCTAACTCAGAAAAAGGAAAAGAAAGAAAGAAAGAAAGCCACAAAAAGGTGCCCAAACACTAATGTAGTATGGATACTATGCAAATGTACTATAATTACACTTTATTGTTGAAGGAATAGTGACAAGAAAAAAATCTGTGCGTGTTCAACAATGATACAACTTTTTCCAAATATTTTGGGTTGTATGGAGGGTTGCGTTTATGAAATTATAGCCCATAACCATTGGCCTAAACAGACTTGTGACATAACTATAGAAAGGATGAGGGTGGAAAATGTGCAGTCTGTGCTTGGCAGTGAGAGGCAAAAGAACTCCTAATCTGAAGCAGTAAGAATCCAACCAAGCTGCTGGAGCGGAGCGCCCCTCGCCTCCCGGGCCTCACAGGCGGTCAGAGCGCGCCGTGACGTGTGTTCGGCGGGTGACGTGTGTTCGGCGGGTTGTGCGCCGCTCTGGTTTCTGATACCCGCTATCATGCACAATAGGAGCTTCCCCGCTGCAGCTCAAAGTCCACGTGGGCCGGAGAGAGCTGAGCCGTGGTGTGTTCGCCGAGCGCTACTCGCGCGAGGTCGTTGAAAGAACCAAGCAGCTCCTTTTCCAAGGGGCCCAGGCCTATAGAGATCACATATGGGGCGAAGGTTGTTCCATCCACCACATGCCAGAGTCACTGAAGCCTGGCCTGGTGGGGGCCTCTCAAGCTGCAAGGGGACAGATGTTGATCGGACCTGATGGCCGACTGACACGCTGCCAGGCTCAGGCCTGGGAAGCTGGCCTGCTTGGGGCAGCACCCATCGCTTGTTCATCCTGCGTGAGATCTGTGGATGGGAAGGCGGTCTGCAGCCAGTGTGACCGGGCCCTCTGTGGGCAATGTATATACACCTGCTGGGGCTGCGGAGCCTTGGCCTGTATGCTGTGTGGCCTTGCAGACTATGCTGATGATGGCGAGAAGACACTTTGCACCAGCTATGTTTGAAGCCTGAGGTGGCCATGGACAGTGCAAGATGTTCACACGAAGAGGGAGAAGGTGGCTTTTATACGCTATGTTTTGTACCCCAGTAACAAGTGAATAAATCTCTTTATATTTGGAAAAAAAAAAATCCAACCAAATGGGCTGGAGAGATGGCTCAGTGGTTAGGAGCACTGTCTGTTCTTCCAGAGGTCCTGAGTTCAATTCCCAGCAACCACATGGTGGCTCACAACCATCTACAATGTGATCTGATGCCCTCTTCTGGCCAGCAGGTGTACATGTAGGCAGAGCACTGTATACATAATAATAAATAAATAAATCTTAAAACACACACACACACACACACACACACACACACACACACACACCTGAAAGCAGAAAAACCAAGAAGGGAGAATAGAAGTCGACTATTTAAATAAGCGGATGTGCACGTGGAAGGAAAATGGCTGCAAGAGTTTAAAGAGCTCGTTTCAGTGGGCGGGAGATGAAGTACGGGGTTAGACGAGGACTTCCTCGGTCTCTGTGCCAGACAACACGCGTGCCCGGGAAGGGCGGGTGCCTACCTGGAGAAACTGTGTGAATTCCACATAGTTCAGGTGCTTCTTGCGATTGTGCCCAAAATGCAGCCGGATGAACTCACAGTCCCAGTTAAAAGGGATGTGATGATGGATAATGGTCTGTCCAAAAATCTCCTTGACATTTTCTTAAAAGGGAAAAGAAAACCGAATCAGTCACGCTGACAGCGAACCATCCAATCCACTGCAATGCTCCTACAGAGAAGAATTAAGAGAAGTTTAAAAAGTCAAGGCCGGCTGGCTGCTTCTACTAAGAGGAACTGCAAATCTCCCTTTGTGCCCAGAAACCCATGCAGGAACACAACTGACACAAAATATAATTTTTCACTTAAGATTGTGTACCCTTACATATAAGGCTGTGAGATTCTTAATTTCTCTTGACTTAATTTTAATTAGGAAGCGGTTTCTATCTTGCCATATAAGTAGCTGCTGTTTTACATTCCAGCATAAGCTCAATAGTGTTCCCCTGGTTCCTCAAGGAGTCGAATTAAGCCTTTTATCAGAAGCGTGAATACCTAAATTACAGTATAATGCAATATTTGTCATACTAAGTATGCTTTGATTGAGGTATGATTATTACATTCACACTAGCCTGAATATGACTATTGAAGACAGCTATAAGAAACACTTCCAACTATCATTAGCTCAGCAGTAAAGCACCTTATTAAAAGCTGATGTGTCAAAAATAGGGTCTTGCCACAAAGCCTCGAAATCCCCCTAAAATCTATGATTAATAGTCTGAACTATTAAAATATTTTAAGATAAGTGAAATTAGTGATCTGCTTGTCAATGGAGAACCTTACACGGCACGCTAGCTTTTTAGTAGGTACCAGTCACGCTGTATGCTACGACCAGGACTCTGTTGCTTGTCTTCATGCAGTGGCAAGGTCATTCACTTTCTTACAGTTTGACATTGATTATGAAAATTGGTTCACAAATAACTGGTGCTTTAACAAGCAGAGACCGGGTAGACTAATTTAGAAGCTCATGCAAAAAAAAAAAAATCATTAGCAAAATTAAGAGAGCAGGAAGTCTTTTTAGTAATGTCTTAAAAAGTAAATTATTTTCCAAATTCAGCCAATGTTATTAGTGAAAGGGTTTTACCGTCAGTAGCTATCAATTATCCTAGAGAATTAGTAAACAGAGGTTTGACGTTTTACAGTCTTTGAAGACAATGCCAATCTCATAGCCGGCGATGGTGGGTAATGGATTCCCTTGGTTTTGTGTAGCCTTTCCTTCGGGAAAGCACTACATTTGGGTGGAACTCTGGCCTGGAACTCTCCTAGCAGTCTGGACTCAAGGTAATGGCTCTAGTTCACAGGATGTAGTGAGCCGGAAGGAGGCACTGGATGTCACTGGGGAGATTGGATTCTCATCTTCTCTCAAACAGATGCAGGATTTCTTAGCTAAGTGGCAATAAGATCTCAGAGTTTTCAACCCACGTCAAGTATGTTCACCTTAAACAAACAAACTAAACACTGCATGGGGTTTTTATTTCTCAAAAGATTTCAGTATCGATTCATGAGATTCTGGCTCAAATTGATACAGACCATCATGCTTAAAGCTGGGCCCTGGGGTCGTAGCTTGTGTAGAATGCTCACTCCTCATGCTCAGGATCATGGTCCCAGTCCTCCACCACCAGCCATCGGGGTTTCAGATTGTAAAATATGTTAAAGCTTATAAAGTAATTAAAATAGTAAGGACTGTAAAAATGTTTTTAGGATCCATCTAATATAATTAGTCACTCCTGTCTCAGGTTAACTAACTTTACGTATTTTAGAAGACTAACAAACCAGACACGGTAGTGCACGCTTTAGTCCCAGCATTTGGGAAGGAGAGGCAGGAGGATGTCTGTGAATTGGAGGCCAGCCTAGTTCACATAAGGAGTGCCAAGCCAGCCAAGCTACAGAGTGAGATCCTGTCCCCTAAAATATAAAAAATAAAAATTAAAAAGGTCTAACAAAAAAAAGGTGTTTAAAATAAAGATGAAAAGTGTAGGGCTGGAGAGACGGCTCAGAGGTTAAGAGCACTGGCTGTTCTTCCAGAGGTCATGAGTTCAATTCCCAGCAACCACAAGGTGGCTCACAACCATCTATAATATGATGTAATGTCCTCTTCTGGCCTGCAGGTACATATGCAGATAGAGCATTGTATACATAATAATAAATAAATAAATCTTTGAAAAAAATGAAAAGTGTAATGGAATGTAGAATAACGTAACATAAATCATCGCATATATGAAGCAATACTAAGTCTGCTAAAGAAAGGAAGTTAGCTTTTATTTAAAGGTATTACTCACAATGATCAATTATTTAATAGGAAATGTACATACTGCTGCACAGCAGGTCTGCGTCTACTTAGCAAGATGCTGTCTCTAAAACGAAAGGAAAAGAAAGGTGCCTGCATAATTTTTATGCAACAGCAGATAAAACTGAATCCCTTTTTATATAATTTGGAAATATCAGAATCTTAAGTGCAAAACAGTCTCAAAATCAAAGACTCAAAAGCCTTCAAACAAACAAACAAACAAACAAAATGTAATGGTTTCTTTTTTTTTCTGACATCACCAAAAGGATATTTACTGACTCGTCTTTATTATTTATTTGTGGTACTGGGTCTTGAACCCATGGCCTTGAGCATGCTGGGTAAGCCTCCTTCTACTGATCTACTCCTCCAACTCTCTTTAGTTTCTTTTTATTTTGAGACAGGGTACAGTCTCACCCTGAAGCCCAAGAGGGCCTTGAATTTACAATCCTCCTGTCTCAGCCTCCAAGTCGCTGGGATTACAGGCATGAACTACCATACTGGGCTCACAAACTAAAAGTATAAAACATACTTGAAAAATAAACTCCTTATAGTTTAAAAAAAAAAAACAACTCCTTGTTAATGGGGAGCTGATGATCAGCCCATGCCCTGCCAATGCCAAGCAAGCCCTCTATGGAGGAGCCATATCCAGGCCTAAAATGAAAGCTTCAATGGGGAACTCTGTCTTACTAACTTCCTAGCAACCTCTGGAAACCTAGACGCTGTTCAAGCAATTAAGACAGTGGTCTTCAAGAGTCAGAGCAGGCTCTCAAATACAGAAGTGGCGGTTGGACAGATAGAAAAGCAGAATATTTTCTACTTCTCCCCAAATGGTCCCCTGACAGCTCTGTACATGGTTTCCTTGTGACATCATCCCCTGGTCTATTAACTACTCTGTGACACTCAGTCCTTTTCATCACACCCCAGGCTGCAACTGGAGTGACTGGGGGCTAATAAGACTGTGATCCTACCTCAGCACCGCTTGAGATGCAGTCTACAAATCTGTCCCTATCCCATGATGTTCATCTGAAGCTGCCTGAGGAATGTCACAGAGTGGATGTAGTCTACATTTATAATTGCCACTGTTCTTTCACTAGGGAGTGTTTACAAAACAAAGTTACGAAAACGTCCTGGATCCTGGAACTAAGGGGTGTAGACCTGCATGAGGCAATGGCCTTATCAGCACTCATCTTCCTGGGTCACCAGGCTTTGCATTAACCCCAAGCACGCCTGACCCATCTTGCTACTCTGCGTAACAGCCCTTCCCACCCAAAGAGAATCCGTCTTTCCAGTGGCAAACAAGGATCTTTAGCTCTAACTAGCACTCTTTACGAGCACTATTTCTGTGGCCACAGCTCTGGCCTGGCATGACAGTCACATCCTGGCAGCAAGATCATGATCCAGGACGTTATACTAGGTTGGCATTGCTAAGAGAAACGGGAGTCCATTCATGTTTCTGACAGAGAAAACAATAGAGCCACTTTTTCATTGCCTGCAGGGAGCATGGGCTTAGGGAAAAGGCGCTTTATAATTCCTTTGAAAACTGGGGCCAGATAATAAAAGTAGCTTGTCACTATGTTCTCTTTGCTCAAAAGGAGAGGAGCGCGGGATTTGTCTGGAGAGCAGGTGACGGTGACAATGTGATTAAGTAAAAAAAATGTTCCAAGAACGTAGATTAGTCAGTTTAGCTGTTTAGCTTAGAAAGATTGGACTAGGTGAAATACTCATTGCAGCGTAGTCTGGAAATGTGTCTTAACAGAGGGTTTTCCATCTCCCCAGCCACCCACACTGTGTCTCCCCGCGTCATCCACCCTCATGCCTCCCCTGGTTCTCATGGGAGCTTTCTGCAGGGTCTTCATCACCTTTCTGCAGTACAAAATTACCTCTGACCGGGGCTGGCACTCTTCTCCAAGACTGCCACCGTGCCTGCTCCATGAATGAGCCTGGAAGGAGCTGCTGTACCAACGGTGTGGCCAGAGAACTCCTCCTGTAGGTATACAAGCCATCAGCCCCGTGACACAGCCCGCCTACCATCAGCCCAGCTTGACATCCTGAGTTCAAGGATCCCAGCCCAGCAGGAGCTGCTGCTTCCAACCTAGAGGCCTGAGACCAAGCATTCTTTATGGCTAGGGGGTAATTTTTTTTTCCCCCTCTCGACAGCTTGGTTTCACCTGCACAGTTCTTAGGGTGAAGTCAGAGAGGCCCTTAGGACACCTGCGGTAAACGGTGACTTACTCGAGTGTGTACAACTGACCGGACACAACAGGGAGATTTGTGGATGTGCTTTTCAGCGAAGGACAAATTGGGAGGAAAGAAGAGGAACAACTAGGAACCCAGAAAAGAAAACAAACAGCCACAACAATCACAATGGAAAAGATCAACAGCAGAAACTGGTGGAGGAAGTCCCAACGGCAGCATGCAGACTCTCTCAGCTTCCAGGCTCTTACTTCCAGGAAGTCCTGGGTGAACTCCCCGGCACTCTGGGGGAAGGTGTTGTTAGCCCTTTACCTACCTCCAGAAGGGATTACTGTGTGATCAGTCAAATAGAGGAGTCCCGCTGCCAAATATACGTAAAGGTTCATTTCTCAGGAAAGACGAGTTCACAGTTAGCGAGCATCTCAGAAGCTACGAGGCACAAAACCCAGGGGGTCCTCTCCTTTAGCCTCGAACCCTCAAGCCGCTTTAGTGGCCCTGTGCGTTTTGTTCAGAATAGTTCTTTCTGCGATGTCTGATAAGCATACAAAGACTCTTAAAATTTCTTCCTGGTTTAATCAAACACCCATGTGCCTTTAGTGCGTACCAAATTATCATCGTCTTACGGCCGTTAGAATCTCACATCATCTACGTCCATGGTTCTGTCTCCACAGCGAAAGGGCACCACAGCGTTCTCGGTATTTACATTACCATGTCCTGACACTCGGAAAAACAGCAGTCGTTGTGGCTTCCCTTTGGGGAAGAGTCTATTTGACTTGCTGTACGCTGTACACCCTGACAACCAACACGGTAATCTGTCAAATGGCATCCCTGACTTAGAAGGTCTATGCCGTATGGGTGTGCCCTTGGAAGAGCTCATTTTGATGAGCTCCCAGTCCTAACCGACACACTGGGGCACAAGGTTGCATGAGTGTTTAATAGAAAATCTAGAGCATATAGTATGTTTTACATGTGTTTAGTAGTAAACAGGCAAGGGCTTCTTTTGGTTCTGTTTGTTTTGGGTTTATATTTTAGAATTAAATCTTTGTTAAAACGATAAGTACCTTCTTTAAAATGTTTGAGATAAATGCATGGCAACAGATAAGAGCACCGTGCAGTATTACCACACAACGAGGATCAGGTTACCTGCACCTAATTCTACCAGCAGGACACCAGCACACCTGTGGGTCACAGTGAGACACGGCCACATGTACACTGTATCCAGCACACACTTGTCATGCAACGGCCTCCACACGGCTCAGGCCAGCTGGCAGTACCAGAGATACAAGCCAGTAAGCAATTACCCACAGCATGCATTAAAAGTGTATTAAAGATCATTAAGGAGAAAAATACGACTTTATTTATTTAAAAAAAAAAAATACAGAAACAGACCAGAATTCCAGAATCCTCCCCGGAGCTTTCATTCTAACACATATCACCAAGGCCTTGATAGAAACCTTCTCTCCAGAATGGAAGCATCTCTGACAACAACAATAACAACAACAACAGCAGCAAAACAACCTTGTCTGGCACTCCAGGAGACGTTTGATGCTGCTGTGTATATAAACGCTTGCTAAGATGCTACAGCTTAAATATATAGCTTGATGTGCATAAAAAGCATATCTAAAACAAAAGCACAGATGAGATCAATATGGACAAATGCACAGATAACACTAACACTGTCGTCAGAGTCCACGGATCATAGCAATGGCAAAATCTCCATCCGATTACAGTTTGCATCCGGGATTTCTCCTAACTTTCCCTCATGCACACAAGGGATAACTGCGCCTTAAAAAGCTCCGACTAAGAAATGGAAGGCCATTTGGTGTAAAGGATTTAATGTTAGTTAAAGTGAATTAGTATTAAGTTTCTTTTCCCTAAACTTGTGTCTATAAATATTTGAGCAATTCATCTTATTAAATGGATACAAACATGAAAAGTGACCTTCATTACATACCCAAAAATCCTATAAAAATAAACTTCAAGATGATGATTTCCTTATGCAGAGAATCTAGAGTCTTGAAAGGAGTGGGCCTTAAAAAATCTTATTACATGGCATTTGCTGAACACAACAGTTTCAATGCATGTTTTCTTGAAGACATAAATAAAATATTCTCTTTTTCATTATCATCGCTTTCAGATTAGTTGAAAAAGCTGGCCTAAGAGTAGAGCCTGAGCTCAGTGGCAGAATGCTTACCTAGAATTCTTAAGGCCCTGGGTTCAACTCCCAGAGCCACAAAATAAAGAAAAAGAAAAATTATGTAAAAGTAGATCTTCAAAACTAGTGATAGGACAGCCAGAGGAAATGATGAAAGCCCTGATGAAATGAGAGTGAGGGGAAGAGAAAGAGTGAAAGGAGGAATGGGGGAGGGGAAACAGAAGAACTGGACACATTGGGCAAGGACCTCAAGACCTCTTAGGTATCCCATGATAATCTTATCTGTACATTATGAACAGGAAAAAAAAAAGTCTTTGGATCAGGACCCATATGTCCTTCAGATTATGGTAGGTATTATTAAAAACTCAAACTGATTTTTTATCCTGACTATGTTTCTTAAAATTCTAACTCATAAACCATAATCTAAGGGAAAAACAAAAGGCCATAAAAGAATAAAGTCAGGGCTTAATGTCCATGAGTTTTTATCTTCATGAAGTGAGGTATGTGCCAGCCACTCAGCTGCTTCCTATATTCATTTTAGTCTCCTAATCAGCAGTGACAGGAATCTGTTGATGGTCTGTTGGATGAAGTGCCTTCCGTGACACTTTTAAAAAGACACACACACACACACACACACACACACACACACACACAAGTTGGGGAAAGCAACCAAATGGAGCACACACAGTACTAAGGTAGAAGACAAAATAAATTTCCTTTTTTTTTTTCCTTTCGTTATTCCAGACAGGGTTTCTCTGGGTAGCCCTGGCTGTCCTGGAACTCACTATGTAGACCAGGCTGGCCTCCGCCTCCCAAGCGCTGGGATTAAAGGTGTGTGCCACCATCGCCTGGCTGAGAAACCTAACTCTTAACGTCCACATGATACCGCCATTAACTCAGACTCACGTGTCCAGTTCCCCAACATTACTGCGCCATGTTTAGAAGGGGGCCTTGTGGGCACCGTGCTACCCACAGAAGGAGAATGCTCAGCAATATTTAGTGCTCCAGTGGAGCTGATGCTAATTAACGAGGTGATTAACAAGTCCCTGTGCTCCCTCTGTAGCTCTGGCTGTTTGTGCAGAAAAAAAAAAATCATTCTTCAGCTGCAGAGCAGGGGCGATGCACAGTTAGTTATGTGGTGAAATGTAAAGAGAGCCCTGCAGAGCATTTTTAGGTGAAAATGTTCTTCACGGAAGAGGGTTGAGCCGATGAAGAGAGGAAACAAAACAAAACAAAACAAACAAACAAACAAAAAAAACCAAATGAAAACCAAGGCCAAAGTAGACAATGTGTCCACCAAATCACAGGCACAGTACAGCTGGCTCGTCTGACAAACTTGTACTTTCTCGTCATTCTTATAGTTATGGTGGCATTGCTCTGTTTGTGGGGTTTTTTTGTTTTGTTTTTAGGACAAGGTCTCTATGTAGCCCTGGCTGTCCTGGAACTGACTATGTAGACCACAGCAGCCTCAAATTCACAGCGACACCTGCCTCTCTGCCTCTTGAATGTTGAGAGCCACCATGCCCTCCTGCCTTGATCATAACTAAAGCATCAGAGGAGATAAACAGGGCTGTGACTTAGGGAAAGTCTGAATTTCAAGGGTTTCTCTGCAAATATTGTGCAAATCACACCTTGTAGGGGAGGAAAAGTTCTGGAAAAGCGAACATCCCAAACCTTGTTGAACTGAACACTTAAAAATGACTAAGATGGAAAACTCCATGTTATTTGTTTTAACCATAATAAGAAATGTTCTCAAATGTTAAAAAAAAATTTTAAAGGTAGAAAGGGGCCTCTAAATCCTTGCAAATACTACATTTTTTAAATTGAAAAGCCACTGAAGAAAAGGTTAACCAACACTTTTACTAAGCATAAACTAACTTCTACAAATGATCTCTAAAGATGAACGATAGCTTAAAAAAACAAGGAAAGAAAGAAAAGAAAATTTCTAGTTTGTTTCCTTGTGAGACAACGTTCCTACCAAAGAAGTTTCTCCATCCACCTTGGGAGAGACAATTCTACCGTCAAGGCTTTGTTCCCTAAAACCACGGCTCTAAAGTGGAAGGAGCTTCGGGGGAAACCCCGTCACCCCTGAGCCTCCCTGCAGGTGGAAAACGACAGGGTAGCGGTTTTCCCGAGATGCCATAGAGAGAAGCTCCAAACTCCCTACTTGGAAATAAAGTAAAAGTAAAGCCTTTTAGAATGAGAAGGCAAGCGTGGCAGTCGTGCTTCTCCTCCGTGAAGAACGTCTGCACAGGCTGGGCCAGCATGAAGACGGCTCATCCCACTCTCAGCAAGTTGAAGTGTGAGTGTTTGAATGAGCTGAAGCAACAGCGTTCATCAACCCCTTAACACTCTGAAGAAAGTGACGTGACTTTTCTGTGTAGAAACCCCTTTAGGAAAGCACTACTTCACTCACTGAGTAGGCCCTCGATAAGCAACATACAGGCGGTAACGGCATCTGGGAATGAAGAACTGAGCCAGCACTGGGAACTTAATGTATTACTTTAGAATCTTTTTGGTTTCCCCTTACCAAATGTCACCTCTCCGTCTCCACTCTTGTCAAACAGTTGGAAAGCCACTATGAACATGGAGTCTGGAGCACATAAAACAGATTCAAATGCCAAAAACTCTTGATAGGAGATCAACCTGGAACACAAAGTAAAATGTTACTGGGGCTGGAGGGATGATGGTTCAGCCATTAATAAGAGTGTGCACTGCTCTCACAGAGGGCCTAGACCTGGTTCCTAGCACCCACACCAATAACTCAGTCACCTGTAGATCCCACGTCCTCTTCTGGTCTCCACAGGCACTCACACACAGGTGTACACACACACACACACACACACACACACACACACATACACACAAACACACACAAACACACATACACATGCACACAAATAAATATGTTTTTAAACTATAGTCTAGTAGAAAATAGGAAAATACTCGACTTTTTAAAGCACAGATGGAATTTAATAAAAAAAATTTATATTTATTTTATTTTTTATTTTTGGCATATACATTTATATTATTGCACATAAATAAAAGAAACTATATACAGCAAGAAGAACCACAAAACAATCAGGAATTATATAAATGTCACATTCATGGTGCTTTGGCTAATTGTATTTGGCACCCTTGCAGAAAACATTTTTTAAAAAAAAGATATTTTAATATAAGCTGAAGCATGAGGGTTAAGAGAAAGAGGCCCCCAGGCAAAAGTAAGATACGCCTGATAGCTGTGGTGTGCGCTTCTCCTAGAAGTCATAGCTCGTATCCCGGGTACCAGCTCCTCGAGAGAGAGAGAGTCATCAATACCAGACATTTACTATGCGTTGCTGTGTGAACGACAGCTCAGGGTAAGCAGCTGGCAGGTGAAGGGTACACGTATTTGTGGATGGGAAGGAATAGTATACTTTTGTAAGCCCTTAACAAATTAATGGACATGAGCATTAGCCAATCATCCTTAACATCACCGAGGTAGGAAAAGACCAAAAAGAAGCCTAAATTTAATCAATAGTCTCTTGACCCCAGACTGCTGACATTTTTATCTGGATAATCTTTTGCTGTTGGGTCTTCTGTGATTTATAGAACAGTTAGCAGTATCCCCGAGTCTGAGCAGGAGATATCAATTTCATCTCTCAGCTGTGATAAATGAAAATGTCTGTAGACATTGTCAAAGATGTCCTAGAAAGCAAAATGACTCTCATTGAGAACCAATGATTTAGAACTAATCAACAATTTGGAGAAAAACGTAATGCTCTGCACGAAGGAAGGTGTTAACTGCTGCCACAGAAACGCAGCCAGTAGGAAACGGCAAGACAGTGTAGCGGTCCAAGAAAATAAAATGCTGGCCTCAGTGCTATCGTCCCTGAACCTCCAGCACCATGAGAGTGGAGCGGAGGAAGAAGAGAAAGTACAAGCTGACGCGTGTGATTAGAAAGCAGAGGCAGAGATCCCTGTATATTACCTCATTCAGCCCTGGAGGCTATAGGACCAGGAATAAGGGAAGCTGGGGGCAGGGATGCTGGAGGCAGGGATGCTGGGGGCAGGGATGCTGGTACAAATTGGACTGTCTGCTGCTGCCAGTCATTCATCTCCATGGATCTGAAGTTCCACCCACCACCAGATCACCAGGAGTGCCTGAGAGACTGCCTCGCTTAAACCAAAACAGTTCCCATTGACTCTCTGCCTCAAACTGTGGTATTTTACTTCTGTTTTCACTTGTGACCAAGTGTAACTCAGGGTACAAAAAGTCATCTCTTTCTCATTGTCTTGGCTGAAGAGTGTGCATATGTGTGTTCATATATTCTCACTGTCTCAGCTGAAAAATTATTCACATATACACACATGTATGCATACATATGTATATTCATATACACACCTAATGATTTCAAAATGGGTATGGTGGCACATGCTTATAAATCTAGCCCTGGGGAGATGATGAGGCAAAGTAGGAGTTCAAGGCCAACTTTTTCTGCATAGGAAGTCCAAGGCTAGCCTAGGCTACACAGGTAATAGGGGCTGGGAATCTTTTAGGGAAAAAATGTATTTGTGGCTGAGCATGGTGTCACTTTTAATCCCAGCACTTAGGAGGCAGAGGCAAGAGGATCGCTGTGAGTTCAAGGCCAGTCTGGTCTACAAAGTGAGTCCAGGACAGTCAAGGCTACACAGAGAACCCTGTCTCAAAAAGCAAAAAAAAAAAAAAAAAAGTATTTGTACATAAACTATGCCATCCAGATCTTTCAGCATAATTAGCCAAAGGACAGAAATTTAAGTGCAATAAAGCCAATAAGTACCTTGCTAATTATCAAAAGGGTTGAGAACTGTATTGTCCTATTACATGTTTGAAAAGACAATAATAAAAATTTAAGGAACCCTCTAGACAAAAGGTGGAATCTGACATTACTGATTTTCTAGAACTTAGTAAGCCCTAAGATATATATTTAGTGAGTTCTGAGATTAACCAGTAGTCAAAATAACAAAAAACTGCCTTTAATGACCACACGTCAGCCGAGTCATAAGTCATAGCAATCTTAACCATGGAGATTTCATGTCTCTGTGAGTTTGAGGCCAGCCTGGTCTACAAAGCGAGGCCAGGACAGTCAAGGCTACACAGAGAGACCCTGTCTCAAAAAACAAACAAACAAACAAACAAAAAAGCTGGTCTGCAGAGAGGAGTGGCACCTGAGCTCAGGGGTGGACCCTTAAATTCTTTTGTTTGTTTGTTTGTTTGTTTTGTTTTGTTTTTCAAGATAGAGTTTCTTTGTGTAGCCTCTGCTGTCCTGGACTCACTTTGGAGACCAGGTTGACTTTGAACTCACAGGGATGCCCCTGCCTCTGCTCCCGAGTGCTGGGATTAAAGGTGCGCGCCACCACCGCCCCATGAATCCTTAAATTCTATACCTGAGATTTAGGACCCACCATCTTGTATAGCTGGCAATCTTCCTTCATCCGTCCCGGAGGCTGCAGTATCATTAACCTCGCTGACAGACGTAGAACCTCAGAGCCAACAAGACACACTAGCCCGCAACGACCGCCGTTTCCGTTTCCGGATCTCCATCAGCAGGAGACAGTGTGGCATGCGACAGCTCACCAGGTCTCTGAACTTTGCCGGATGTGGCCCCCATTCCTGGCTAAGGTACACCTGACTCACCTGCCGCCTCATGTCTGCTTCCCCCTCGGGGTATACAGGCTCATTGTACACCGAGCTGGACTGGAAGGAATGAAGCTTAGCCGGCTGGGTGGGTTAGCAGGACCTTACTTAGGCAGTGAGTGAAAGGAGATTTTCTATGACACAATTTTCAGTGAAACGGCTCTTCTTTATGGGGGGGGGGGCGGTTTGTAAGGGCTATATATAAACCTTGGGGAGTGGGCAGGGGTTTTCGAAGTTAGTATATATCATTGGCTGGTCCTAAGGTGTTGGGAATGCTTAGTTTGCAGTGGAGAGGAATTCCAGGAACTTGCTGGACATGTCCTTATAAGAAATGGGGAGTTTTAACCGAAAACCTGACCACCAAGCTCCATGATCACCTCAAGGATAGCAGAGGTGGGGGATCCTAAGGCTACATGCGCTGGGACACACAGGCCCAGGGCAGGGAGGGTGTGGTCCTACTCCTGCCAATCTTAAAATGAGATTTTCCAAGTTTGGACATACTCAACCTCACTCTTTTTTTTTTTTTATTATTAATTTATTCTTGTTACATCTCAATGTTTATCCCATCCCTTGTATCCTCCCATTCCTCCCCCCCCATTTTCCCATTATTCCCCTCCCCTATGACTGTTCTTGAGGGGGATTACCTCCCCCTGTATATTCTCATAGGGTATCAAGTCTCTTCTTGGCTACCAGCTGTCCTTCCTCTGAGTGCCACCAGGTCTCCCCCTCCAGGGGACATGGTCAAATGTGAGGCACCAGAGTACGTGAGAAAGTCGTATCACACTCTCCACTCAACTGTGGAGAATATTCTGACCATTGGCTAGATCTGGGAAGGGGTTTAAAGTTTACCTCCTGTATTGTCCTTGGCTGGTGCCTTAGTTTGAGCGGGACCCCTGGGACTCAACCTCACTCTTAACCCAGGCCAGCTCCCCTGGTTGCAAGGCTCCACAGCCCTGCACTCATCTATTCTTTTGTTTGTTTGTTTTGTTTTAAATTACATTTTATTTTGCTCTTTCTGCTATTCTTGAAGTTTTGATTGTGAACCTAACCACTGAACCACCTACCCAGCTCTCTTTCTGCTATTCTTTTTTTTTTCTCTTTCTGCTAATCTTAGTGGATGAGTGTCCAAGTGGCAGTATTATAAAATTCTCCCTTAAATGCACAGCTACGAATATTGACAATCTATTTTTACCCCCAAACTGAAAGTACAGAAAGATATAATAGAAAAAGTCCTGCCGTAATTAACATTTATACTGAATAATATATATTAGACAATTAAGGGAAGATTACCTTCTAAATAAAAATACCGTATTAAAGACTGAAAATAAGGCCATGTATAATGGCACACACATTTAATCCAAGCACTCAGGAGACAGAGGCAGGTAGATCTCTGAGAGCTTAGGGCTAGCCTGCACTACATAGTGACTTCTAGGACAGCCAGGGCCAAAGTGATCCCTGTTCCCAAAAGAAAAGATGAAATCTGAAGAGCTGTATGGATGTAGGGTGCACCCCATGAGCTGTCTGGGTGTAAGGGTGTACGTACCCCGTGAGCTATCTGGGTGTAAGGGTGCACCCCCTGTAACCCCATAGTAGGGAGATGGAAGCAAAAGGGTAAAACTTCAAAGCTACAAGGGAGTTTAAGGCCATTCGGGACCTCAGTCTCAAACAAAACAAAACAAAAAAAGCCATGGTGACACACTCCTTTAATCCCAGCACTTGGGAGGCAGAGGTAGGTGGATTGCTATGAGTTCAAGGCCAGCCTGGTCTACAAAGTGAGTCCAGGACAGCCAAGGCTAACACAGAGAAACCTTATCTCAAAAAACCAAAAGCAAAAAACAAAGAAACAAAAAAAAGTAGTATATTTTTGTTCACAAGTATAAATTATCTCCAAAAATATGCCTCCTATCATGGACCCACTCATTTTGAACAGCTGTGACTGGCAACACCTCCTGACCAGTGTCCTGGATCCTTCCGGCCTTCCTCCTTCATTCTTTAAACTGTAGCCAGAGGGATTTCTAAGCTCCTCACAAAACAAAAGAAGCTTTGCCATTTAATTCACCTATCACACAGCTCGCCAGCTCCAATGACAGCCTCATCGCAGGGGTGTCTGACCACCACACGTTCAGTGACAGAACACTATCTTCCCCTAACACGGGAACTCTTAACACCTGCACGGTCATCCCATGTTCTCCTCTCCTGACTTCCCCATTCCTTCTACTCCCCAGGCCCCGGGAACCACTTACCTTTACATCTCTAAGGAGCCACCTGCTGCGGACACAATCTTCTTCCTGCATTCCTCCTGACTGCAATTACACAAGCCTTGACTAACACGGAAGCAGGGTCACCCGTGTGTAGCACTACAACCCACTTTCTACTTCCTTTTAGTTTCCACATAATGTCTAAGAGTCATGGGACAAGCTGGGCTGGATGGTACACGCCTATAATCCCAGCATTTGTGGAAGCAGAGGCAGGCAGATCTCTGTGAGTTCGAGGCCAGCCTGATCTACAAAGCAAGTCCAGGATAGTCAACGCTACACAGAGAAACTATGTCTCAAAAAATCACACACACACACACACACACACACACACACACACACACACACACAAAGAATCATGGATTGGTTTTTCTGTGCCTGATTGATACAGAGGAATCTTTCTAAATGCAAATCTAATCAACTTAGTTCCCTCCTTAAAATACTGTAACTATTCGTTCATTGGTCATCTTTAAGGAAGAGGGGCCAGATGCCTCCTTAGTCTTAAGTGGCCAGGTTTGGACCACACTTTATGGGAACCTGTAATCTAAAGGACTAGACCTAAGCCTTAATGTGGTTTATAGTCCTAAAGATCTGACCCTGAAGACCCTGCATCCCTCCCCTTGCTCTTCTTACCCCGACCCCAGCACTCTCAACAATGGGAATGACGCCTGTTCCTTCCACTAAGGGCTCAGAATGGTCCTCCACCTCCACCTCTAGGCTTCTGTGCATTCAGTTTGCCCCACACAGCCCAGTTCTAATATCATGGCCTCAGTGGAGGCCTGTCAGTGCTCCAGGCTCCTCATCACGCACTCTTGCAGTAGGGCACTGTACTTTTTCCAGACCGTTGTATACAATCTTATAAGAGCAATAATTGAGTCAACTTTAAAGCCTATCTAGACAACTTGTTATCCAAAAGAGCTAGGCTTATCAAGGAGCACAGGCTTGACTCAGGATGAGAATTCATAGATAAGCCGGGCACGGTGGCACACACCTATAAGGCATCACTGTGAGTTTGAGGCCAGCCTGGTCTACAAAGCGAGTCCAGGACAGGCAAGGCTACACAGAGAGACCCTGTCTCGAGAAACAAAAACAAAAGAAAAACCCTCTTAAACACTCTTTAACAAACTCACTCTAGAACACAAGTGTGTGGAGAGACAGATCTCCTTACAGAGCATTAGGAAAACGCCTTGACATTTCACTCTTGTTTTCTTTGCCTCCATTCATCTAAAACATATACTCAAACTCGTGTTTATTATCACTTACAGCACTTTAAAATGTGTTTAACAACAATGTGAAAACTCACGGTCTCCAAGACAACGATGCGTCTCATGGCTTTACCCTCTAGGGGGAAAAGTTCAAAAAAATGAAGATGGCGTCCCCATGCTCAGTCAGCAGTTCTCAGCATGTGGGTTGCAACCCCTTTGAGGGCGAATGGCCCTTTCAAAGGGGTCACGTATCAGATGCCCTGCATATCACATATTTACGTTACAAGATGTAACAGTAGAAAAATTATAGTTATGAAAGAGCAATAAAAATAGTTTTATGGTTGGGAGTCACCACAAGATGAGGAACTCTATTAAAAGGTTTTGGCATTAGGAAGGTTGAGAACCACTGTGTTAACTGAACTTAAATGTTAGCTCGAGTTTGGTTAGCTCATGCTAAAGAGCCTTAGGTGAAACTGAGTCCTTGGAGGAACCGTCCACTATGAAAACTGTCTACCTGGCCACTTTGCTACCAGAAAGTGCAGAGGAACTAGGAAAGTATAATTGTTTCCATTAAACAAATTTCAGGAACATGAGCACAGATGGAGCTGCAGCATATCAGGACCAACCACCCATTCCTCATAGGCAACAAGCCGAGTGAGATGCAGCTAAGCATGTGTGAGACCCTGGACTCCATACTTAGCTCCAAGAAGGACAGAGGGATGGGTAGGAGAAAGGAAAGGAGGAGAGAGAGAGTCAGTCGGTGGTGCTGAGCTGGAATGAAACAAACGGTCAGCCATGAATAGGGTCACTTGGACTGACACATAATCAAGGGAAACAGGGGCCCAGGCACTGGGTGCCAGAAGCACTCACTAGCTACATTTTGTTTTGGTTTGGTTTTTTGAGACAAGGTTTCTCTGTGTAATATCCCTGGCTAGCCTGGTGTGGTGGCGCAAGCCTTTAATCCCAGCACTCGGGAGGCAGAGGCAGGCAGATCGCTGTGAGTTTGAGGCCAGCTTGGTCTACAAAGTGAGTCCAGGACAGCCAAGGCTACAGAGAGAAACCCTGTCTCGAAAAACAAAACAAAAACAAAACAAAACAAAACAAAAAAATATATATATATCCCTGGCTGGCCTGGAACTCCCTCTGTAGACCAAGCTGGCCTTGAACTCACAGAAATCTTTTGCCTCTGCCTCCCGAGTGCTGGGATTAAAGGCGTGCGCCATCATGCCTGGCTTTAGCCACATATTTTTTTAATGCCTGAAATTTTATAATGAAGAATGGCCAGTATTGTCTCTTCTGACTATAGAAGTAATTCTAAAAGCTACAACCAGTAGGTAAGCAAGCTGATTACGTGGGGTTTTTTGTTTTTTATTTTTTATTTTTGTTTGTTTGTTTTTGCTTTTTCGAGACAGGGTTTCTCTGTGTAGCCTTGGCTGTCCTGGACTCGCTTTGTAGACCAGGCTGTCCTCGAATTCACAGCGATCCACCTGCCTCTGCCTCCCGAGGCCTGGGATCAAAGGCATGTGCCACCACCACCGGCTGATTATGTATTTTTTAAAAAATATGAATGAACGAACTTGTAACAATTTGATTTTTAAAGTCTCCAAAATTAAGCATCAAAAACACAAGTAATCTTGAAATATAGAATAAGTCATATGCTCAGTAGTAAAACTTTGTTTTTTTATGACAGAAAACCAAAGACGAGGTCCCTAGCCAGCAAAGACTACAAGCTGCTGGTTAGGGAGCAGAATTTGCCTCACAGATGTGTTTTCTTTGGCAAACAGTTACTTTTCCAGATGCACATGATAACTACATTAGGAAACCCTAAGATTTCATACAAATATCCAGTTTTCTGCTTTCCCTTGACAAATTGTGAGCTTGGGCAACAGGAGGGTTTCTGGTCCCAAGTGACACTTGGCAGCTCCTGATGCCAAGCAGAAACTGCCTCTGAAAAAACAGCCGCAATCCTTGGCTGCCCGTGTCTCAGGACACTGGGGACTCTCGGGAGTTTACTATGTTTGGCGAGCAGCTCCTATCAAAATGCAAGCCCTATGGAGTCTGCTAAACTGATGCACTTTGCCCATCAGTATACTCAGACGTGTACCACACTGCTAGGTGGCTCGAGTGTTGGAACCAGTAGGGGCAGATCTACAGCCATATTTTCCTATGGGACCATCGTCAGGAGAACATCAGGCATGGGATAGCTCATCAGGTCCCCAGACTTTGCAGGACGTGCACCTCATCACTGGCCAAGATCTGCCTGACTAACCTAGTTTTAATTATTTTTATGGGGTGCTGGGCTCTATAACTTTGCAGTGACACGGTTTGTGAATGTGTAGTGTATTTTCCCACTAAGTTCCTTATCAGAATGGAAACTAACACAATGCAAAAAATGTTCGTTACCATTGTAACTGTCTACAAAATTTTTGTAAAATTGCCAAAATTTCTGCCAAAATGAATGGGTCTTTGACATGTATGGTACATTAAAAAAAAAAAAAAACTCATGAAGAGTCAGAGGGGGAAAAAAAAGGCTGGGTCTACCAGAGAAATTCTGACTAACTAGACTAAATATAGAAAGCACCATCCCAGCAGTTACAGTTTCAAAGAAGCAACTGTCTAAATATTTTAGGTCAGATCACATTATAATAGTCTCTGTGATCTGCATTTAATGCATAAAATCATCTTGCTTTTCATTACGCAACTAGAACTCCAGAAGAGTTTCAGCCACAATCCCACAAATATTGCTTGGCTGACGGCTGACTTTTAGACAACCCATCAGGCTATTTATACCAGGCGACACTGTTTTCTGTGCGACTCTATAGCAAGCACCTTATCTCACCGTCTACTGGCCGATGGAAGATGGCAAGAACCAGAAACTCACCGGCTAGATAATGTCAGGGGAGGGGGAGAATGGGGTGGGAGTAGGGGGAGGGAGAGAGCGGGGGGGGGGGGGGGGGGGGGGGGGGGGGGGGACCGGGGAACTGTCCTGTGCTCATTGAGTTTTGTGCACATAAAGTTTCAAAAGCAATATAAAAGCAGTCACAGAAGACCTCTCTGGAAGAATGGGTAATCTAAAAGCCGGTCTCAGATCTAATCAACAACTGACCAGTCCTAGGTCAGCTCTCACCTCACACTTAACTGATCCTATTCATGCCCTTGGTTTCCCTTTGTCATGGGTGATTGTATGTAATATCACTGCTGACATCTCAGGTTACACCCTGGAGGACTCCGGACTCCGTAACCGGATCATAACAATCCTTCCTTCACTGTCCTGGGTAATGGAGACGAGAAATGAATGATTATTGAGAACAAGAAAGGGGGACTAGACATTAAGACTATTCCAGCACTCGGGAGGCAGAGGCAGGCGGATCGCTGTGAGTTCAAGGCCAGCCTTGTCTACAAAGTGAATCTAGGACAGCCAAGGCTACACAGAGAGACCCTGTCTCAAAAAAAAAAAAAAAGAAAGAAAGAAAGAAAGCTGATCATTCAATATGAGCCTCGCTTTCCTTAACTCTTAAACAGAAACTGACTTCTTTGAATAAGTCAAACATATCAAAGACTTTGATCCTGCTGGATTAAAATGTAAAACCTTTAACTATAATACTTAGCCCTTTTGAAACCCTGAAATTTTCCCCTAGAAAAATTATGATGCAAATCCATCCATTTTACATGACTTCTAAAGTTCATGATTTCTAAACACAGTGCATCAAGAAAAAGGCAAGAATCCACGTTTCCTTTTAAAAAAAAAAATTCTATTTTCCTCTGATTCTAGAAGTAATTTATGGGCTAAATGAGACCCTGTCCCAAAACCATTAAAAAAAAAAAAAAAAAGGAAAGCGTTTGCCAGCTTTGGTGATGCCTATAACCCAGCAGTGAGGCTGGGGGATTACCACACATTTAAATACATATCTTACAACCCCCCCCCCCTCAAAAAAAAAAAGAAAAAAACAGTGAACAGGTAAACTCGGCTGGGCAGTGGTGGCGCACACCTCTAATCCCAGCAATTGGAGGCAGAAGCAGGCAAATCTCTATGAGTTTGAGGCCAGCCTGGTCTACAGAGTGAGTTTCAGGACAGCCAGGGCTACTACACAGAGAAACCCTGTCTTGAAAAACAAACAAACAAACAAACAAACAAAGCAAAAAAGGTAAACTCAGCCTGTTGTGGTGCTGAACACCTTTAGACTTGGCACTGGGAGGCAGAGGCAGATGTCTGTGTGTTATAGGTCAGCTAGAACTACATAGTGAGATTCTGTATAAAAAATAGAGTAAACTCAATTCACCATTACTAGATTCTTCACACACAAAAGCTATTACTGACGCACTCTGCCAACTAGGATTCTACTTGACTGCATGAAAAATGCCCTACTTTAACAAAACCCTTCAGCCTACAAGAATCGTATAAAGTTTCAAAGGAGAAATAAAACAAGATGATCACAAGAGGCATGAAATCCTTATGTGAAAAAAAAATGGGTGTTCAAAAACCATGTCTGGAACTGGAGAGGTGGCTCAGAGGTTGAGAGCACTGGTTGCTCTTACAGAAGATCCGGGTTCAGTTCCCAGCACCCACATTGTAGCACACAGCCGTGTAACTATGTCTCACCTGGCCTCCTTGGACATTGCATGCACAGACATACATGCAGTCAAAACACGAAATAAAAAATAGGGGGGAAACGTAGAGCTGAGTGTAGGGCTGCACACCTTTGATCCCAGCACTCAGGGGGCAGAGGCAGGCAGATCTCTGGGTGTTCAAGGTCAGCCTGGTCTACATAGTGAGTTCCAGGACAGCCACAACTAAATAGAGAGACTTTTGTTTCAATAAATAAATATAAAACCAGGTCTGAGAACCAATGAACAACAAGCATGCCAATATTTTCTAAAAGAGAAAAATGTATGTGTTCACTCTTAATGATTCGAAAGGAAGAAATTCTAATTAAATTAATTAATTCCCATAGGCCTTCTATCTAACCAGCACCTAGACTCTATACCTGGTTGGCAGCTTAGGCGCTGATCTCCAGCCCTTTCTAAAGTCTGCTCATATTATAGTGATGGACAGAGATGTTTCTCCATCCAGCTGTTCAAACAAGCACTTCTACAGCTCAGAAAAAGATCCTGGGCCCTTAGGGATCTGGAGATATAGCTGAAAACTGCCATAGTGTACAGTCACTTTCTTTATCTAATTCAGTATTGCATTTGCTCCACAATCCAGCCCCATGCAATGTTACTAAAGTTAACAGCTCCCACTGAGGAATGGACTAACAACACAGTAGGATGAATCTTGTTGCTTCTGTGACTTCACACCCAGACACCACCAGGCTAAAAGTAACCCCCAAGACTGGGAGTCACTAAGGACAAGACACACAAACACTGAACACACAAAGTCCCCGGCTTCACTCCAACTCCATCTTCTATTGCAACAAAGTAATAACACAGTGGTCACACCAAAACACAACATAAATTCTCCACTGCTTCTACACACACACACACACACACACACACACACACACACACACACACACGTTTGTTCATCTTCCCATGTTCCGTGGCACTCCTTTTTCCCTGCCTGCAATTCTTCTCCCTTTCTGTCCGACAACTAGAAAGCTCCCACTGGTTTCATGCAAGTGTCGCCTCTTCTATGGTGCTGCCCTAACTACTCAAAGAGTTAATCAAGCTTCTTGGGGACTTCTTCTTCCTATATACACATGCCGTTACTCTGTCTTGCCCCAGAAATACTGACTTTTTTTTTTTTTTCCTTTGTCTGGTCCTCGCTTTCCCACTAAGTTATAAGTTTATTCTTAAGGTCAGCAACCTCATTTTATTCATCCTTTATATATAAGCATGACAAATTGTGGTGTGTAACATAATGTTTTCCAACTAAATAAGCAGAGAGATGAATACAGACCAGTCCCTAAGTTCCTCATAGAGAGCTATATTCTCCTAACATGCTGTAATTTACTTTTTTATTTTCTTTATTACCGTTTGTAGCTTTCTTACTGACACATTCTAGCACCAAGAACAATGCCTGGCACATTATCAGGTACTCAGTATTTTTCAAATAAATGAATACAAAAAATGAAATTAGTTATCAGAGACCCATCCTGAGAAGATTATTCAATATAAAATATGACTTTTTGAGCTGGGCGTAGTGGCTCATGCCTTTAATCCCAGCACTTGAGAGGCAGAGGCAGGTGGATTGAGGCCAGCCTGGTCTACAAAGCAAGTCCAGGACAGCCAAGGCTACACAGAGAAACCCTGTCTCAAAAAACAAAACAAAACAAACAACAACAACAAAATGCCTTTTTTTTTTTTTTTTTTTTTTTTAGAAAATAAGAAATGACAACATGGTTGATAATGGCAGTTAATTATACTATTTTTATAAGTTTCAGAGGAAAGATATGATTACTATTAGAACTCTAGATACAGAGTAGGAAAGATGGCTCAGTAGTTAAGATCACTTGCTAGCATTACAGATGGCACAGATTCAGTTCCCAGTACCCACGTGGCAGCTCACAACTATCTGTAACTCAATATTCAGAGAACTGATGCTATTTCTGGCTTCCTTGCACACCATGCACATAGTATACATACATACATGCAGACAAAACAAATTTTAAAATAATTTAAAATACAAGTTGGTCATAGTGATGTCTTTTTAATCCTCGCACTCAGGAGACAGAAGAGAGAGGATTTCTTATTCAAGGCCAGTCAAGGCTGTGTAGCAAGATCTTGTCTCAAAAAAAAAAAAATAGTAGATAGGTAGATAGATACATTTATAATACATCTATTTACATCTATAATAGAGTATGTATAATTGGCTTTCAGAACATTTGTAAGCTTTCTTACCCATCCTTGGTTTGATCAGCTACTCCTGCCAAGAGCTGCACGATCTTTGGGTTGCTGTTCGGATCATTGTACAGGCCAAGATAGCGCTGAACAAAGTCTTCTGGGGTCATGTAATGTTCTCCATCCACCTCCGTGCTGGCATACTGGAAGATAAGTGAATAAGGCACATTGAAAACATAGGATATTTCACTTTCACCGTTATCTGGTAGCTAACAGCTGTGTGAGGGTAACGGAAACCAAAGGACAGTTTTCAAATCAAAATAAGGATGACGAATGTAAGCAGTGTCCACTGGATACTGAAAGTGTAGACCAATTGAAGACCACAGTCAACACTGATGAGCCCTGAAAATCTGCTGGGTGAAATGAGCCATAGTGTAGGATCCCATCTATATAAAATGTCCACAAAAGCAAGTCCTTGGATAAAACACAGAATTGTAACTGCCAGGACCTGGGAAAGGGAGGCAGGAGCTAACCGCTCAATGAGTGTGAGATTTCCTCTCGGAGAATGTTCTAGAATTACACAATGGTGAAGCTCAGACATTGTAAATGTTTAAAATAGATCCACTAAGTAGTACACGTTAAAATGATCACAACAAGAACGTTTACATTATGTGGAGTATCATCTCTCAATTAAAAACACATGAGGCGGGGCTGGAATAGTTCTAGGGTCAAGAGCACTGGTTGCTCTTCCAGAAGACCTGGATTCAGTTCCTAGCACCCACATGGCAGCTGACAGCAGTCTGAAACTCCAGTTCCAGAGGATCTATCGTCCTCTTCTGGCCTTCTAGGGCACTGCAACCATGTGATACACAGACACACTTGCAGGCGAAACACCCACACACATAAAATAAAAATAATTTTTTGTTTGTTTGTTTGGTTTGGTTTGGTCTTTCGAGACAGGGCTTCTCTGTGTATCCCTGGCTGTCCTGTAACTCACTTTGTAGATCAGGCTGTCCTGGAAGTCACAGAGAATGGGCCTGCCTCTGACTCCCTGAGTTCTAGGCGCACCACTACACCTAGCAATAAACAAATGCTTAAAAATAAAAAATTAAACAAAATACACAAGGACTGACACGATGACTCAGTAGGTGAAGCCACATGCTGACAAGACTGACAATCTGGCCAGGCATGGCTGTGCAATGCCTTTAATCCCAGCTCCCTGGGAGGCAGAGGCAGGAGGCAGGCATATGGCTGTGAGTTCAAGGCCAGCCTAGTCTA